>NC_087158.1:3195000-3265000 GCF_035594125.1 Scylla paramamosain | reverse complement strand
CTTTGTGCCAGACTCTATCAAAGGCTTTTGAGATGTCCAAGGCAACAGCAAAAGTTTCACCAAAGTCTCTAAAAGAGGATGACCAAGACTCAGTAAGGAAAGCCAGAAGATCACCAGTAGAGCGGCCTTGACGGAACCCATACTGGCGATCAGATAGAAGGTTGTGAAGTGATAGATGTTTAAGAATCTTCCTGTTGAGGATAGATTCAAAAACTTTAGATAAGCAGGAAATTAAAGCAATAGGACGGTAGTTTGAGGGATTAGAGCGGTCACCCTTTTTAGGAACAGGTTGAATGTAGGCAAACTTCCAGCAAGAAGGAAAGGTAGATGTTGACAGACAGAGCTGAAAGAGTTTGACTAGGCAAGGTGCAAGCACGGAGGCACAGTTTCGGAGAACAATAGGATGGACCCCTTCAGGTCCATAAGCCTTCCGAGGGTTTAGGCCAGCGAGGGCATGGAAAACATCATTGCGAAGAATTTTAATACGTGGCATGAAGTAGTCAGAGGGTGGAGGAGAGGGAGGAACAAGCCCAGAATTATCCAAGGTAGAGTTTTTAGCAAAGGTTTGAGCAAAGAGTTCAGCTTTAGAAATAGATGTGATAGCAGTGGTGCCATCTGGTTGAAGTAGAGGAGGGAAAGGAGAAGAAGCAAAGTTATTGGAGATATTTTTGGCTAGATGCCAGAAATCACGAGGGGTGTTAGATCTTGAAAGGTTTTGACATTTTTTGTTAATGAAGGAGTTTTTGGCTAGTTGGAGAACAGACTTGGCATGGTTCCGGGCAGAAATATAAAGTGCATGAGATTCTGGTGATATATATATATATATATATATATATATATATATATATATATATATATATATATATATATATATATATATATATATATATATATATATATATATATATATATATATATATATATATATATATATATATATATATATATATATATATATATATATATATATATATATATATATATATATATATATTAATAGACTGAGGAGGAAAGAAACACTTGCAACATCTGAAATATTTATTTACAGCGAGAATCAGACTGAGCAGCACCAGCATCCAATCCATTGTTCGCCATCCAGTGGTTCCACCTTTGTTACTCAGATAGTCCTGCTGCTTTCCCTCTCTTAATCTCACTTATTGCTTTCATCACCTCTTCTCGCTGGGTGCTTTGTATTGCCCCTTCCACCTTCTCTGTTTTATTCAGTAATACTCTTCCATTGTTATGCATTTATAAATTTACCAGAATAATCCTTCTGCCTACGCAATATATTTTCTAATTCTAATATCATATTTCCACTTCCATCTGTTATTAGTCTTACATCTTCTAAATCTAGTGTTATGCCTTTGTTTGGCAGGGCAGTACACTGTCTTCTCAACTTCCATCATGTATCGTTCCTCACACCATCTTCGTGATTCTTCACATATAGCCGCTGCAACCACCCTCTTTGCTTCTCTTTTTATATCTCTGTAGCTTACTTCGTTTTTCTAATCTCTGCTTGCTTTCCAAGACTTGAAAGTATCTTTCTTTCTCTTTAATACAGTAATACAATAATACTTCTTGGATTTTCTATCGCCACCATCATGTTCCTTTACTTCTCAATCTTCCTGATCTTGCTCGACCAACCTTCTCCTCTGCTGTCTTAGCTATGGTGCCCTTCATTGACCTCCTTGTTGTCCCTACACTTCTAGAGCGCAGAGAGCCTTCCGCTTTGCTGTCCTCTTCTCCTACTATCACCTTAATAGTCCTAGGTCAGGTCACCTCGTGAGGACAGCAAGGTTTGTTGTGTTGTTGTGTATCTATGTAACTATAAAGTGTATCTCTCTCTCTCTCTCTCTCTCTCTCTCTCTCTCTCTCTCTCTCTCTCTCTCTCTCTCTCTCTCTCTCTCTCTCTCTCTCTCTCTCTCTCTCTCTCTCTCTCTCTAACATTTTCTTTACACTGAATTGCCTTATCTCATTTTAGATTCCAGGCCTTCATCATCTTTTTAACTCTTGGACTCTCCTCTATTTACTGAACATCACTAATTATCTGTGGTGTTCAGCTCAAGTCTCTCCTGATATGACCGTGCAGTTTATCACTTCTTTTCTTTCCCTCTTCCTTACCAACACGTGGTCTGCGTGACTCACCGTGCACGTTATCCTGCTAACCAGTGTTTGCAGCCACACGAGTTACACAGCGCCACTTGTAACTGTGACTCTACAACAACGACGTTGAAACGATTTTTTTTTTTTTTTTTATAGAACAAAGAGTTTCCTGAAAAGCAAACGATTATACACTGATTGCCGCGAAAAGTAAATAAAATAAAAGTTCAGAGTTGTTTTGTGTGCTTCTTGAGTGTGTTTGTTTGTCTGTCAGCAATAACTCGCCATTCTCCTTAATTAATGACACTACTCTTGGTGTTATTCTGTGTGTTACTATTTGTGGTCTTTCCATCAGTGCTGCTCTTGCTGTTGCTGATAGTAGCGCTTGCTGTGATTTATATCTTCTTCTTCTTCTTCTTCTTCTTCTTCTTCTTCTTCTTCTTCTTCTTCTTCTTCCAACACGTGGCAGTGTATCTGTTATAGGAGGACTTTCCCCTCCCCCCCCACGCCCGGCAATCCCTCCACGGGACCCACCACGGGCCCCCGTCCCTCACACAGAAGGCAGCCCCTGATTGGTCGCCACTGCTCTGAGTGAGAGCTTGGAGTTAGGCAAGGAGAGAGGGAGCGCTTCCATTTGATGCCTAAGGTAATGTTCTGCGAGCCGTGCATTAGCCAGCATCTTTGGACACCCTCTAAAGGACTGCACCAGCAACGCCCCGCAGCAAACCGGCAGGACAAGAGACACTCTAGCGAATCATAAACAAGGCGTATACAAGACCTTCGTCCAGCAACAAACAAGAGAGCAAAGAGACACTGTAGCGAAGCACAAACAAGGCTTGTACAAGACCTGCGTCCAGCAACAAACAAGCGAGAAAAGAGACACTCCAGTGAAGAACAAACAATTCTTGTACAAGAATCAACAAACAAGCGAGAAAAGAGAGACTCTAGCAAAGCACAAACAACTCTTGTACAAGAATTGTTTGCATCAACAAACAAGCGAGAAAAGAGAGACAACAGCGAAGCACAAACAATTCTTGTACAAGAATTCTATTCGGCAAGTAACAAGCGACCAAAGAGACTCTAGCGAAGCACAAACAAGGCGTATACAAGAATTCTATTCGGCAAGAAACAAGCGAGCAAAGAGACACTCTAGCGAAGTACAAAGAAATCGTGTCAAAGAATTGTATGCAGGGACAAAAAAGCGAACAAAGAGAGACTCTAGCGAGGCACAAACAAGGCGTGTACAGGAATTGTAAGCAGCGGCAAACCAGCCAACAAATAGTCGATCTAGCGAAGCAGAAGGACACAATGTACTCGTCCAAGTCTTGCGTGCGGCAAGACGAGGGCGAGACAGTGCAGGAGTGTGGGGAAGAAGCCAAGGCCGTGCAAGGTTACTGTGAGGTGATCCGCCGCCAGGTGCCCGTCCTCACCAAGGCGGAGCTGCACGGCTTGGGCGGCGGACTCCTCCTGGGTGTGGGCGGCTTTGGCTCCGTGAGGCTGGTGGGGCAAGAGAATGGCGCCCCGGCGGTGGTGAAGGAGCTGCTGCAAGCCGACCAGCTGCTGCCGGTGCTGAAGGAGGCTACTTTTCTGCTGCAGCTCGGTGGAGCAGGCGGGGCGCCTCGGCTTCTAGGTAACTTGTGTTGTCATGCATGTATACACAGAAAAACACCAATATTGTATGGAGTATAGTTGACGGGTGGCGTGTGGTGGTGTCTGAGGTGTGTGGGTGTGTGTGTTGCAGGCGTGTGCCAGGCGCCCCCCGCCCTGGTGCAGGAGTTCGTGGGGCAGACGTACGACACGTACCTGGAGGTGTGTTCCGTGAAGGGGTTCCTGGAGTCACTGCAGGCCGTGTGCCAGTGTCTGGAGGAAGTGCACGCCAAAGGCATCGTGCACAACGACTTGAAGTGGAACAACATCACCTTCAGTGGCTCAGTGAACGCGCCCCGCTTCCACATCATCGACTTTGGGTGGGCTTCCTCCAGCGGCAGCGTGGTGGTGGAGAAGGAGGAAGGCCAGAGTGACGAGGACAGCTTCACTGAGGCCTCACACTCCCGGCAAGCCCCCTGGATGGCGCCTGAGGTGTTTGGAGGAGGGCGTGTGTTCCCCTCAGGCGACGTGTACAGCCTCGGCTTCCTGATGGGCTGCCTGATGGACAGGTGCCCTCACGACTTCTTGACAGGTCCCCTCAGGAGTCTGTCACGCTCGTGCACTGCGCGGGACGCGAGCCGCCGCCCCTCCCTCGCCCGCGTGGCTCACTGCCTCGCTATCCTTGCCGGCATCCTTACCCCTCACCAGCTGGATCAGTACTTTGAGGAGGCCGAGGAGGAGGAGGAGGTCGAGGAGGAGGAGGAGGAGGAGGAGGAAGAAGACGAGAAGGAAGAGGAGGAGGAGGAGGAGGAGGAGGAGGAGGAGGAGGAGGAAGAAGAAGAAGAAGACGAGAAGGAAGAGGAGGAGGAGGAGGGGGAGGAGGAGGAGGAGGAGGAGGAGGAGGAGGGCCTGGCCGACGGGGAGGGGGAGGAGGGCGAGGTTGTGCTGGCAGAAGAGGAAGAGAAGAAGGAACAGGGTGAAGACAGTGACAACGTGAAGGAAGAGGGAAAGAAGAAGAAAGAGGTTGGTGAAGATAATGATGCACATTCAGATGAGGAAGAAGAAGACGAGGTCGATGATAAAGCGTCAGAAGAGAATGAAGGGGAGAAAGACGATGAAGATGATGACATGATGACGAAAGACAAAATGAAGGTTGAAAAGTGCGAGGAGTTTGATAATGTAGAGTTGGAATCAGAAGAGGATGAGAGAGGAAATGAGGGAGAATGTATAGAGTCAGAAGAAGAGAATAAAGAAGAAGAAGGCAATGGAAACGATAAAATTTTGACAGAAGAGAAGAAAAGGAAGAAAGAAGACGGTGAGGAAGACGATATACAGTCTGAAGAGGAAGAGAGAGATAAAGGTGATGTAGAAGAGGAGGATGAAGGAGATGAGATAGAAGAAGAACGTGAAGGAGATGATAGAGAAGACAGACATATAGATGATAGAGAAGAGAAACATGAAGGAAGTTATAGAAAAGAAAAACATGAAGGAAGTTATAGAAAAGAAAAACATGAAGGAAGTGATAGAGAAGAGAAACATCTAGATGATAGAGAAGACAGACATATAGATGATAGAGAAGAGAAACATGAAGGAGGTGACACAGAAGAGAAACATGAAGGAGATGATAGAGAAGAGAAAGATTCAGATGACATAGAGGAAAAGGAAGATGATATACAAGAGGAAAATAAAGGAGATGATACACAAGAGGAAGGTGAAGAAGGAGATGAAAATGACGATATAGAAAGTCGAATACGAAGAAGGGCAAAGAGGAAACGTGGTAGATGACGAAGGGTGATGCAGTGTGTGTGTGTGTGTGTGTGTGTGTGTATGTGTGTGTGTGTGTGTGTGTGTGTGTGTGTGTGTGTGTGTGTGTGTGTGTGTGTGTGTGTGTGAGGAAAACGATAAGAAAAATATAAAAAAGATGATAAAACTGGCACAGATGAAGAGGAAAGGAAAGATTAGAAAGAGAAGGAAGTGAAAGATACAGTGATAAAAGAAGAAGAAGAGAAGAAGAGGAAAAAGAGGATGAGGGATTGAAGAACGAAGAAGATGGGGAAGCCAATGATGTATTGATGGGAAAAGAGTAGGAAGATGACGAAGAGGATTAGAAAGAAAATGAAGGAGAGGAATTCAGTGACACTGTAACATAAGAAGAGGAAGCGAAAGAGAAAGAAGACAAGGAAGAGGAAGAGAAAGAAAATTAAGAAATCACTCTTAACTGTAGTGTAACATAAGAAGAGGGAGAGAAAGAGGAAGGAGATAATAAAGAAGAAGAGAAAGAGGCTGGAAAGGAGGAATTCAACGATAGTGCAACATAAGTCTAGGAAGAGAAAGAGGAGGAGGACGAGAAAGAGGAGAAGAAAGAGAAGGAAGAGAAGGAATCTAACATCAGTGTAACAGATGAAGAGAAAGAGGAGGAAGACGAGGAAGAGGAAGAGAAAGAGAAGGAAGAGGCCCCAATGATAATGTAATAGAAGAAGAGGAAGAGAAGACGAGATGTAGAACCTGTCACCACCAAAGACAATTTGTGCACCAGTACACAAGGTGGTGGCATGGCCTGAAAAGAAAGTAAACAACAAAATAAATAACATTAAAAGATTAAAAAAAAAAATGAAATGATAGAAAAATAAAAAGATGAAAAAGATAAGAAATATAAAAGAAAACATATCAAGAGATTACAAAAAGATGATGAAAAAGATAATGGAAGTTGTTGGCATGAATGAATGGTGACTCCTTATAAAATTTGTGATTTTTTTAAAGAAAAAAAATAAAGAAAGAAAAAGAGAAGGAAAGAAAGACGCGTGTTTGTGATGAAGGATAAAATAAAATAAGAAAGGAAAAGAAAAAGAAAAATTAAGAAAAGAATATAGTTAAAAAAAAGACAAGAAAGAAAGAAGACAAAAATTGTTGTCATTTGAAACGTATAATGCATTGTCTGAAATTGGTGATTTGTGTACAAAAAAAAAGTAAAAAAATATAATAATTAATTAATTAATTAAGGTAAAGCGATTTTTTGCAGTGAGCGATGACTAATAAGAGTTGTTGGCGTGAATGAAATGGAAAAAAAAGGAAATGAGATAGAAAAAAAAGATAAAATAGATAAAATATAAAAAGGTATAAAAATAGATAAAAAAAAAAGATTAGGATTAAAATATTAAAAAAATGAAAAAAAATAAAAAGGTAGATTAAAATTGTGAAAAAGAAAGAAAAGTAAGAGAAAATTTTAAAACAAAAAATAAAAACAAAAAGAAATAGAATAATTGAAAAGATAAAAATGAGATAATAAAAAGATAATGAATGTTGTTGCATGAATGATTTTAAATGTATAATGCATTGCTTGGAATTTGTGATTTTTGTAGAAAAGGAAAAACAAAGGAAAGGAAAATAAAAAGAAAACAATTTTTGAAAGGAGAAAACTATAAAAAAAAAAAATAAATGAGCGATGACTAATGAAAGTTGCTGTCATCAGTCAATGGTGACCGTTGCCTTTGTTATGAAAATTTTCGGGTAAAAAAAGGAAAAAAAGAAAAGAAAAGAAAAGAAAAAAGGTGAATAGGAAAAGAAAAGAGTAATTCTAAAAAAATGTAAAAAAATTAAACTTAAAAAAATAAATAAAAAGAACAAAAGAAAATAGTAAAAAATGAAAACATTGAAATAAAATAGAGATAAAAAGATTAAAAGGATAAAAGACAAAAAGATGAAAAAAAGATGAAAGTAAAAGAAACTAAAAAGATTTTTAAAATGAAAAAAAATAAATAAAAGATTGAAAATTATAAAAAAGAGATAAAAAGTTTAAAAGGCAAAAAAGATAAAAATTAAAAAGATAGAATAATAAAAAAAGATAAAAAGTAATAAGATAATAAAAAAGATAATGAATGTTGTTGGCCTGAATGATTTGAAATGTGTAATGCTTTGCTTGAAATTATTCATTGTGTAGAAAAGGAGAAAAATACGACAAAAGAAAAAAATAAAGAAAACAAAGATTGTAAAAAGAAAAGAAAAAAGAAATTAGCGATGACTAATGAAATTTCTTGTCACCAGTTAATGGTGACTCTTGCCTTTGTTATGAAAATTGTGGTGTTATAAAAAGCAAGATAAAAAAGAAAAATAGAAGAAAGAAAGATAAAATAGAAGAAAAAAGAAAGAGTAAACAAATATGTATAAAAAGGAAAAGAAAAGAAAAATAAAAGAATAAAATAAATAAAAAATGAAAATAAAAAGAAAAGAGAAAATAAAAAGATGAAAATGATAAAAGACGAAATGATTAAAAAAATGAAATGATAAAAGTAAAATATAAAAGATAAAAATTAAGTTCAAAACGTGAAAATTATGAAAATAAAATAAAATAATTAAAGATAAAAAAGATAAGATAATAAAAGTGTTTGGCATGAATTAATGGCGACTCCTGCCTTTATCATGAAATCTGTGTGACAAAGAAAGAAATGATGAAATTGGCATAGAAGAAGAGGAAAAGAAAGACTAGAAACAGGAGGAAGCCGAAGATACAGTGACAAAAGAAGAGGAAGAGAAAGAAGAGGAAAAGGAGGATGAGGGAATGAAAAGCGAGGAAGATGAGGAAGCCAATGATGTAATGGCGAGAAAAGGAAGAGAAAGAGGAGAGAGATGAGGAAGTGGAGGAGAAAGAGAAGGAAGAAGAGGAATTCAACGATAGTGTATCATAAGAAAAGGAAAAGAATGAGGAAGGAGATGAGGAAAAGAAAGAGAAAGAGAAGGAAGAGGAGGAAGCCAATGATAGAGTAACAGAAGAAGAGGAACTGAACGATAGTATAACATAAGAACAGGAAGAAAAAGAGGAGGAAGACTAGAAAGAGGAAGAGAAGGAAGAGGAGGAAGCCCTTGATAGTGTAACAGAAGAAGAGGAAGAGAAGGACGAGGGAGACAAGGACGAGCAAGAGGCACTTGTGATACCTAGATGTAGAACCTGTCACCACCAAAGACAATTTGTGCACCAGTACACAAGGTGGTGGGATGGGCTGGTGAGGGGCGCCACGGACACTCTGCGTGGTGACCTGTCTCCCCAGACAGGAACACTTGTGTTACTCAGTGCGTTAACAATTTAAGAAAAAATAAAATAAATAAATAAAATGAATTAAAAATTAAAATGAAAAAAAAAATCAAAACAAAAAATAAGACATGAAAAAGGTAGAAAAAATATAAGAAACAAAAAAAATAAAATCGAAGAAATAAAAAAAAATAGATAAAAAAGCTAAAATAATAAATATAAATTAATATAAATAATGAATATATGTCGTGAAATTCTGATTGGTGTTAAAACAAAGAAACAAAAGAAAGAAGAAAGAAAACAAGAGAAAAGATGAATATATATATATATATATATATATATATATATATATATATATATATATATATATATATATATATATATATATATATATATATATATATATATATATATATATATATATACAAATACAAAAAAACACAAATAAAAATAAAAATGAAGTAAAATATAAATAAAGATAAAAAAGATGAAAAGACAATGAAAAGAGATTAGAAATAAGGATAACACTATATAAAAATGTAAAAAAGATGAATAAGACAGAAAGATAAAATATAAAGAGATAAAAGATAAAAAGATAAAAAGATAAAAAGAAAAAAAGAAGAAAATTTATAAGAATATAAACATTATTAAAAATATTGAAAAAAAAAAACATTATGAAAGTGTTTAGCATGAATGAATAGTCAGTCTCATATTCTCCAGCACTCGTGTCCCAAAGTTGACGGACACGAGGAAGTGTACTGTAAGGATAAGAGTGACTGAAGACACGAGACAAATGAACAGCGCAGCAGAGTGGCGCAGTGGAAGCGTGCTGGGCCCATAACCCAGAGGTCCGTGGATCGAAACCACGCTCTGCTAATCTGACGGTAGTTTTTGGGGGCGGCAGTGAGGCCGTGATGTATTTTGCTGATTTTCCTTGGAATGACTACTGCTTCCATGTCAGAGACCCGTCTTTGTGTGTCGACCACATAACAGGTGATGGAGGCGTACATTCCTCACTCTTTTTCTCGACCTAAACCTTCCAAAGCTTGTTCTCGTGCTATACATGATAGAGAGGTGGCCCACAAAAGGTACTTAACTCTTTCATCACCAGAATCTCATGCACTCTTTATTTCTGCCCGGAACTATGCCAAGTCTGTTCTTCAATTACCCAAAAACTCCTTCATTAATAGAAAGTGTCAGAACCTTTCAAGATCTAACTCCCCTCGTGACTTCTGGAATAACTTGCTTCTTCTTCCCCTCCTTTTTTTTCAACCAGATGGCACCACTGCTATCACTTCTCTCTCTAAAGTTCAACTCTTTCCTCAAACCTTCTATTCAGGGCTTATTCCTCCCTCTCTTCCACCCTCTGACTACTTAATGCTACCTATAAAAATTTTTCGCAATGATGTTTTCCATGCCCTCGCTGGCGTAAACCATCGGAAGGCTTATGGACGTGATGGGGTCCCTCCTATTGTTCTCCGAAACTGTGCATCCGTGTTTGCACCTTGCCTAGTCAAACTAATTCAACTCTGTCTGTCAACATCTACCTTTCCTTCTTGCTGGAAGTTTGCCTACATTCAGCCTGCTCCTTAAAAGGGTGAACGTTCTAATCCCTCAAAACTCAAATTCCCATTTTATTGCTTTAATTTCCTGCCTACCCAAAGTTTTTTTTTTTTTTAACTATCTTCAACACGAAGATTCTTAAACATCTATCCCTTCACAAACTTCTATTTGGTCGCCAGTGTGGGTTCCGTCAAGGCTTAGATGGAGTCTGACACAAAGCTTTGATTTCCAAACTACCCTCCCACAGCTCCTATCCTTCTCTCTCAAACTTCATCTCAAGTTTCCTTTCTGACCGTTCTGTTGCTGCTGTGGTAGACGATTACTGTTCTTCTCCTAAATCTATTAACAGTGGTGTTCCTCAGGGTTCTGTCCTGTCACCCACTCTCTTCTTTTTATTCATCAATGACTTAAACTAAACTTCTTGTCCTATCCACTCCTACGCTGATGATACCACCTTACACTTTTCCACCTCTTTTCATAGACGTCCAACACTTCAAGAAGTAAACATTTCACGCAAGGAAGCCACAGAAAGGGTAACTTCTGATCTTTCTGAAAATTCTTATTGGGGCAGAGCAAATTTGATATTGTTCGATGTCTCAAAAACTCAATTCCTCCATCTATCAACTCGACACAACCTTCCAAACAACTCTCCCTTCTTTTCAATGATACTCAACTGTCTCCCTCTTCTACACTGAACATGCTCAGCCTGTCCTTTTCTAATAATTCAAACTGGAAACTTCACATCTCATCTCTAGCTAAAACAGCTTCTATGAAGTTAGGTGTCCTGAGACGTCTCCGCCAGTTTTTCTCATCCCCCCAGCTGATAACTCTGTACAAGGGCCTTATCCGTCCTTGTATGGAATATACTTTACTTGTCTGGGGGGATTCCACCCATACCACTCTTTTAGACAGGGTGGATTCAAAAGCTTTCCGTCACATAAACTCCTCTCCTCTAACTGACTGTCTTTAGCCTCTTTCTCATCGCCGCAATGTTGTTCCTTTTGCAATCTTCTATCGTTATTTTCATGCTAACTGGTCTTCTGACCTTGCTAACTGCATGCCTCCCCTCCATCCGCGACATCGCTGCACAAGACGTTCTTCTTACTCTCACCCCTATTGTGTCCACCTCTCTAATGCAAGAGTTAATCAGTATTGTCATTCATTCATCCCATTCTCAGGTAAACTCTGGAACTCCCCGTCTGTATCTATATTTTTACCTTCCCATGACTCGAACTCCTTGAAGAGGGAGGTTTCAGGAAATGGTGAATTTATCAACTTGTTCAGACACAGCGGGATGATGAAGTGAGATCACCGAGCTTGCTTTGCCGTCATCCATAAACCTTGCACAGATATTTAGGACAATATTGTATATTCACATTATTATTATAAAAAAATAATTAATCATTACTGTCCCCATTTATAACAAAGAACTTCAATTTCTTTTCATTTAAAATGATGCCATACTCATTACAGAAATCAAACAGAATATTAAGCTTCCTTTCACACACGTCCCTTGAAGTGGCAAGTATAAGTGTATCGTCCATTAGTAATAAGCAATGCATACATACACACACATGCACGCATACTTACATTATATACATGTATTACAAGTATACATGACATGCACTTGTATACACATACATACATACATACATACATACATACAGTACATATACATGTACTTGTATACACACAAACACACACACACTCAAGTTCAGATAACAACACGTACGCACGTAAGTACAGACATACACACGCACATGAGCACATACACATAAAAACGCACATAAATACTTTCATACACGCACACAAGTATATATACATACACTCATATATATATATATATATATATATATATATATATATATATATATATATATATATATATATATATATATATATATATATATATATATATATATATATATATATATATATATATATATACACGTACTCGCGCACAAGTATACACATGTACACATAGTAAATACATATATGCTCACACACAAGCATATATACATACGGACACACTGTAAGTACATTCATACTCATACACAAGCATACACACACACACACACACACACACACACACACACACACACACACACACACACACATACACATAACAAAATGGAAATACCAAGATGGTGGTCATGGACACTTATTCATTATAATTATGGAGCAGGTGCTTTTTAGCCGATTTTTAAAACAAGTGAAGTTAGCGATGGACGTGATGTTTTGAGGCAGACTGTTCCAGGACCTGCTTCCTCTGAACAAGACACTTCATGTTCGTCACTAATTATCTGTGGTGTTCAGCTCAAGTCTCTCCTGATATGACCGTGCAGTTTATCACTTCTTTTCTTTCCCTCTTCCTTACCAACACGTGGTCTGCGTGACTCACCGTGCACGTTATCCTGCTAACCAGTGTTTGCAGCCACACGAGTTACACAGCGCCACTTGTAACTGTGACTCTACAACAACGACGTTGAAACGATTTTTTTTTTTTTTTTTATAGAACAAAGAGTTTCCTGAAAAGCAAACGATTATACACTGATTGCCGCGAAAAGTAAATAAAATAAAAGTTCAGAGTTGTTTTGTGTGCTTCTTGAGTGTGTTTGTTTGTCTGTCAGCAATAACTCGCCATTCTCCTTAATTAATGACACTACTCTTGGTGTTATTCTGTGTGTTACTATTTATGGTCTTTCCATCAGTGCTGCTCTTGCTGTTGCTGATAGTAGCGCTTGCTGTGATTTATATCTTCTTCTTCTTCTTCTTCTTCTTCTTCTTCTTCTTCTTCTTCTTCTTCTTCTTCTTCTTCTTCTTTTTCTTCTTCTTCTTCAAACACGTGGCAGTGTATCTGTTATAGAAGGACTTTCCCCAACCCCCCACGCCCGGCAATCCCTCCACGGGACCCACCACGGGCCCCCGTCCCTCACACAGAAGGCAACACCTGATTGGTCGCCACTGCTCTGAGTGAGAGCTTGGAGTTAGGCAAGGAGAGAGGGAGCGCTTCCATTTGATGCCTAAGGTAATGTTCTGCGAGCCGTGCATTAGCCAGCATCTTTGGACACCCTCTAAAGGACTGCACCAGCAACGCCCCGCAGCAAACCGGCAGGACAAGAGACACTCTAGCGAATCATAAACAAGGCGTATACAAGACCTGCGTCCAGCAACAAACAAGAGAGCAAAGAGACACTGTAGCGAAGCACAAACAAGGCTTGTACAAGACCTGCGTCCAGCAACAAACAAGCGAGAAAAGAGACACTCCAGTGAAGAACAAACAATTCTTGTACAAGAATTGTACAAACCATTCTTGTACAGGAATTGTTTGCAGCAACAAACAAGCGAGAAAAGAAACACTAGCGAAGCACAAACAAGCGAGGAAAGAAACACTAGCGAAGCACAAACAAGCGAGAAAAGAAACACTAGCGAAGCACAAACAAACGAGGAAAGAAACACTAGCGAAGCACAAACAAGCGAGCAAAAAACACTAGCGAAGCACAAACAATCCTTGTACAAGAATTGTTTGCAGCAACACACAAGCAAACAAAGAAACACTAGCGAAGCACAAACAATCCTTGTACAAGAATTGTTTGCAGCAACACACAAGCGACTAAAGAGACTCTAGCGAGGCACAAACAAGGCGTGTACAGGAATTGTAAGCAGCGGCAAACCAGCCAACAAATAGTCGATCTAGCGAAGCAGAAGGACACAATGTACTCGTCCAAGTCTTGCGTGCGGCAAGACGAGGGCGAGACAGTGCAGGAGTGTGGGGAAGAAGCCAAGGCCGTGCAAGGTTACTGTGAGGTGATCCGCCGCCAGGTGCCCGTCCTCACCAAGGCGGAGCTGCACGGCCTGGGCGGCGGACTCCTCCTGGGTGTGGGCGGCTTTGGCTCCGTGAGGCTGGTGGGGCAAGAGAATGGCGCCCCGGCGGTGGTGAAGGAGCTGCTGCAAGCCGACCAGCTGCTGCCGGTGCTGAAGGAGGCTACTTTTCTGCTGCAGCTCGGTGGAGCAGGCGGGGCGCCTCGGCTTCTAGGTAACTTGTGTTGTCATGCATGTATACACAGAAAAACACCAATATTGTATGGAGTATAGTTGACGGGTGGCGTGTGGTGGTGTCTGAGGTGTGTGGGTGTGTGTGTTGCAGGCGTGTGCCAGGCGCCCCCCGCCCTGGTGCAGGAGTTCGTGGGGCAGACGTACGACACGTACCTGGAGGTGTGTTCCGTGAAGGGGTTCCTGGAGTCACTGCAGGCCGTGTGCCAGTGTCTGGAGGAAGTGCACGCCAAAGGCATCGTGCACAACGACTTGAAGTGGAACAACATCACCTTCAGTGGCTCAGTGAACGCGCCCCGCTTCCACATCATCGACTTTGGGTGGGCTTCCTCCAGCGGCAGCGTGGTGGTGGAGAAGGAGGAAGGCCAGAGTGACGAGGACAGCTTCACTGAGGCCTCACACTCCCGGCAAGCCCCCTGGATGGCGCCTGAGGTGTTTGGAGGAGGGCGTGTGTTCCCCTCAGGCGACGTGTACAGCCTCGGCTTCCTGATGGGCTGCCTGATGGACAGGTGCCCTCACGACTTCTTGACAGGTCCCCTCAGGAGTCTGTCACGCTCGTGCACTGCGCGGGACGCGAGCCGCCGCCCCTCCCTCGCCCGCGTGGCTCACTGCCTCGCTATCCTTGCCAGCATCCTCACCCCTCACCAGCTGGATCAGTACTTTGAGGAGGCCGAGGAGGAGGAGGAGGTCGAGGAGGAGGAGGAGGAGGAGGAGGAGGAGGAGGAGGAGGAGGAGGAGGAGGAAGACGAGAAGGAAGAGGAGGAGGAGGAGGAGGAGGAGGAGGAAGAAGAAGAAGACGAGAAGGAAGAGAAGGAGGAGGAAGAGGAGGAGGAGGAGGAGGAAGAAGAAGACGAGAAGGAAGAGAAGGAGGAGGAGGAGGAGGGCCAGGCCGACGGAGAGGAAGAGGAGGGAGAGGTTGAACTGGCAGAAGAGGAAGAGAAGAAGGAACTGGGTGAAGACAGTGACAACGTGAAGGAAGAGGGAAAGAAGAAGAAAGAGGTTGGTGAAGATAATGATGCACATTCAGATGATGAAGAAGAAGACGAGGTCGATGATAAAGCGTCAGAAGAGGATGAAGGGGAGAAAGACGATGAAGATGATGACATGATGACGAAAGACAAAATGAAGGTTGAAAAGTGCGAGGAGTTTGATAATGTAGAATCGGAATCAGAAGAGGAAGAAGAGGATGAGAGAGGAAATGAGGGAGAATGTATAGAGTCAGAAGAAGAGAATAAAGAAGAAGAAGGCAATGGAAATGATAAAATTTTGACAGAAGAGAAGAAAAGGAAGAAAGAAGACGGTGAGGAAGACGATATACAGTCTGAAGAGGAAGAGAGAGATAAAAGTGATATAGAAGAGGAGGATGAAGGAGATGAGATAGAAGAGGAACGTGAAGGAGATGATAGAGAAGACAGACATATAGATGATAGAGAAGAGAAACATGAAGGAAGTTATAGAGAAGAAAAACATGAAGGAAGTGATAGAGAAGAGAAACATCTAGATGATAGAGAAGACAGACATATAGATGATAGAGAAGAGAAACATGAAGGAGGTGACACAGAAGAGAAACATGAAGGAGATGATAGAGAAGGTAAACATCTAGATCATAGAGAAGAGAAACATGAAGGAGGTGAGAGAGAAGAGAAAGATTCAGATGACATAGAGGAAAAGGAAGATGATATACAAGAGGAAAATAAAGGAGATGATACACAAGAGGAAGGTGAAGAAGGAGATGAAAATGACGATATAGAAAGTCGAATACGAAGAAGGGCAAAGAGGAAACGTGGTAGATGACGAAGGATGATGCAGTGTGTGTGTGTGTGTGTGTGTGTGTGTGTGTGTGTGTGTGTGTGTGTGAGGAAAACGATGAGAAAAATATAAAAAAGATGATAAAACTGGCACAGATGAAGAGGAAAGGAAAGATTAGAAAGAGAAGGAAGTGAAAGATACAGTGATAAAAGAAGAAGAAGAGAAGAAGAGGAAAAGGAGGATGAGGGATTGAAGAACGAGGAAGATGGGGAAGCCAATGATGTATTGACGGGAAAAGGATGAGAAAGAGGAGGAAGATGACGAAGAGGATTAGAAAGAAAATGAAGGAGAGGAATTCAATGACACTGTAACATAAAAAGAGGAAGAGAAAGAGAAAGAAGACAAGGAAGAGGAAGAAAGAGAAAATTAAGAATTCACTTTTAACTGTAGTGTAACATAAGAAGAGGAAGAGAAAGAGAAGGGAGATGATAAAGAAGGAGAGAAAGAGGCTGGAAATGAGGAATTCAACGATAGTGCAACATAAGTCTAGGAAGAGAAAGAGGAGGAGGACGAGAAAGAGGAAAAGAAAGAGAAGGAAGAGAAGGAATCTAACATCAGTGTAACAGATGAAGAGAAAGAGGAGGAAGACGAGGAACAGGAAGAGAAAGAGAAGGAAGAGGCGGAACCCAATGATAATGTAATAGAAGAAGAGGAAGAGAAGACGAGATGTAGAACCTGTCACCACCAAAGACAATTTGTGCACCTGTACACAAGGTGGTGGCATGGCCTGAAAAGAAAGTAAACAACAAAATAAATAACATTAAAAGATTAAAAAAAAAAGATATGAAATGATAGAAAAATAAAAAAGATGAAAGAAAGATAAGAAATATAAAAGAAAACATATCAAGAGATTACAAAAAGATGATAAAAAAGATAATGGAAGTTGTTGGCATGAATGAATGGTGACTCCTTATAAAATTTGTTATTTGTGTGAAGAAAGGAAAAAAAGAAAATAAAAAGAGATTGAAAGAAAGAAAGACGCGTGTTTGTGGTGAAGGATAAAATAAAATAAAGGAAAAGAAAAAGAAAAATTAAGAAAAGAATATAGTTAAAAAAAAGACAAGAAAGAAAGAGGACAAAAATTGTTGTCATTTGAAACGTATAATGCATTGTCTGAAATTGGTGATTTGTGTAGAAAAAAAAGTAAAAAAAATAAATAAATAAATAAAATAAAATAAAGCGATTTTTTGCAGTGGGTGAGATAGAGAAGTGGGTGAGATAGAGAAGATAGACATATAGATGATAGAGAAGAGAAACATGAACTGAGTTGTTGTTGTTTGTTGAGAGTTGTTGGCGTGAATGAAATGGAAAAAAGAAATGAGATAGAAAGAAAAGATAAAATAGATAAAATATAAAAAGGTATAAAAAATAGATAAAAAAAAGTTAGGATTAAAATATTAAAAAAATGAAAAAAAAAATAAAAAGGTAGATTAAAATCGTGAAAAAAGTAAGAAAATAAAAAAAATAAAAAGGAATAGAAAAGATAAAAATGAGATAATAAAAAGATAATGAATGTTGTTGCATGAATGATTTTAGATGTATAATGCATTGCTTGGAATTTGTGATTTTTGTAGAAAAGGAAAAACAAAGGAAAGGAAAATAAAAAGAAAACAATTTTTGAAAGGAGAAAACTATAAAAAAAAATAATATATGAGCGATGACTAATGAAAGTTGCTGTCATCAGTTAATGGTGACCGTTGCCTTTGTTATGAAAAATGTCGGGTAAAAAAAGGAAAAAAAGAAAAGAAAAGAAAAGAAAAAAGGTGAAAAGAAAAAGAAAAGAGTAATTCTAAAAAAATGTAAGAAAAATAAATAAAAAAATAAATAAAAAGAACAAAAGAAAATAGTAAAAAATTAAAACATTGAAATAAAATAGAGATAAAAAAGATTAGAAGGATTAAAGACAAAAAGATAAAAAAAGATGGAAAGATAAAAGAAACTAAAAACATTTTAAAATGAAAAAAAATAAAAAAAGATGGATTATAAAAATGATAAAAAGTTTAAAAGGCAAAAAAGGTAAAAATGAAAAAAAGATAGAATAATAAAAAAAGATAAAAAGTAATAAGATAATAAAAAAATAATGAATGTTGTTGGCCTGAATGATTTGAAATGTGTAATGCTTTGCTTGAAATTATTCATTGTGTAGAAAAGAAGAAAAATAAGACAAAAGAAAAAATAAAGAAAAAGATTGTAAAAGGAAAAAAAAAAAGAAATTAGTGATGACTAATGAAATTTCTTGTCACCAGTTAATGGTGACTCTTGCCTTCGTTATGAAAATTGTGGTGTTATAAAAAGCAAGATAAAAGAAAAATAGAAGAAAAAATAAAAGATAAAAAACAAAAATAGAAGAAAAAAGAAAGAGTAAACAAATATGTATAAAAAGGAAAAGAAAAGAAAAATAAAAGAATAAAATGAATAAAAAAATGAAAAGAAAAAGAAAAGAAAAGAAAAAGATGAAAATGATAAAAGACAAAATGATAAAAAAAATGAAATGATAAAAGTAAAATATAAGAGATAAAAATTAAGTTTAAAACGTGAAAATTCTAAAAAAGGAAGAAAATAATTAAAGATAAAAAAGATAAGATAATGAAAGTGTTTGGCATGAATTAATGGCGACTCCTGCCTTTATCATGAAATCTGTGTGACAAAGAAAGAAATGATGAAATTGGCATAGAAGAAGAGGAAAAGAAAGACTAGAAACAGGAGGAAGCCGAAGATACAGTGACAAAAGAAGAGGAAGAGAAAGAAGAGGAAAAGGAGGATGAGGGAATGAAAAGCGAGGAAGATGAGGAAGCCAATGATGTAATGAGAAAAGGAAGAGAAAGAGGAGAGAGATGAGGAAGTGGAGGAGAAAGAGAAGGAAGAAGAGAATTCAACGATAGTGTATCATAAGAAAAGGAAAAGAATGAGGAAGGAGATGAGGAAAAGAAAGAGAAAGAGAAGGAAGAGAAGGAAGCCAATGATAGAGTAACAGAACAAGAGGAACTGAACGATAATATAACATAAGAACAGGAAGAAAAAGAGGAGGGAGACTAGAAAGAGGAAGAGAAGGAAGAGGAGGAAGCCCTTGATAGTGTAACAGAAGAAGAGGAAGAGAAGGACGAGGGAGACAAGGACGAGCAAGAGGCACTTGTGATACCTAGATGTAGAACCTGTCACCACCAAAGACAATTTGTGCACCAGTACACAAGGTGGTGGGATGGGCTGGTGAGGGGCGCCACGGACACTCTGCGTGGTGACCTGTCTCCCCAGACAGGAACACTTGTGTTACTCAGTGCGTTAACAATTTAAGAAAAAAAAAAAAAATAAATAAATAAAATGAATTAAAAAAGGAAAATGAAAAAAAAAATCAAAAGAAAAAATAAGACATGAAAAAGGTAGAAAAAAATATAAGAAACAAAAAAATTAAAATCGAAGGAATAAAAAAAAATAGATAAAAAAGGTAAAATAATGAAGATAAAAAGATAAAAACTAAATAAAAGATTAAAAAGATAAAACGACAAAAGATAAAAAAAAAGACTAAAGAAGATAGATAAAAAAAAAAAAATATATAAATAAAACAATTCTACCCTTTCAACGTAATACGAAACATTTAGCAGCAGAGTACGTAATGCATGAAGTCTTTATATAAGCATCTACAGGAAAGAAGGGTTTGAAAAGAAGAGATTATTCAATTTGTATCCAGTTTAAAGATTGGAGGTGGCTGTAGAAAGATGCATCAAATGCCAGTCAAAGGGTTAAACAAGATTAAAAAAAAGATAAAAATTATAAAAAGAAAAAAAAGAAAAATAGATAAATGAAAGATAAAAAATAGAAGATAAAAAGAATAAAAGGTAAAAATATATTAAAAGATACAAAATAATAGATAAAAAAATGAAAAAGAGAAAATAATGTAGCACTAAATAATGTAGACTGTAGAATGAAAATAATGTAGACTAAAAGATAAAAAAAAAATAAATAACGTGAAGAGAAATCGAAATATTGAACATAAAGTGGAAGAGGAAAGGAACTCAAGAGATGAACAAAGGGAAGGGGAATGAAATGAAGGAAAGAGAAAACTCCGCCTTGTGGGGACAAGAAGGGTGTGTGTCACTAGATCAAGGGAGGCAGAAACATTTGTAGGGAACAAGAATGAACAAAGGCAAGGGAAGAAAAAAACCGCAATAAATGATACAAAGAGAATAATCTTCCTGGTTGGATAAAAGACATATGAATCACTGCACAATACTTTCTCTTTCTCTCACCTCTGTTCTGTCCACCTTTTTAATACAAGAG
Organism: Scylla paramamosain; assembly: GCF_035594125.1. Lineage (NCBI taxonomy): Eukaryota > Metazoa > Arthropoda > Malacostraca > Decapoda > Portunidae > Scylla > Scylla paramamosain. Next base: position 3,244,590 of record NC_087158.1, on the reverse strand, counting down.
TTAACCAGTATTCTCAATTATTCATTCCTTTTTTCTAGTAAACTCTGGAACTCTGTCTGTTTCTGTATTTCCTCCTTCTTATGGCTTGAATTCTTCACGAAAATGGTTTCATGACACTTACCCTTTAATTTTGTATGACCCTTCTTGACCTCTTGTTAGGGTCTGACACTCTCAATGGGCCTTTTTTGTCGCTGTTTTGTTGCCCTTGGCCATTGTCCCTCTTGCATAAAAGAAATGGAGGGAAAGAAATATCAGCAAAACCTGAAACATTTACTTTGAGCCACAAGCAGCATTCCTCAGCCAGCCTGCTTAACGCAAGGCTGGTGGAGGTAAGAGGGTTGTGTGTCACTAGAGTGAACATTGATTGATTGATTGGTTACGTTTATTTGGCCATTAAGCAATTTACCTTCTGTTGTTTACAAATGATGGTAATGCAGCCAGGTCCAATAAGCTACAGCTTTCATAGCACCTCAGTATTTTCACTAAAGTTTATGAGACATAGCAAGTGACAGGTTTCTCCCTCTCGTACCTTTTATAAATAATCAAAAGAATATACAAGATATATAAACATGATAAATCATCAAAACTATATATGTATATGTAAAATACATAACTAGCCATATATATATATATATATATATATATATATATATATATATATATATATATATATATATATATATATATATATATATATATATAAAACCTTTTCTCTCTCTCTCTCTCTCTCTCTCTCTCTCTCTCTCTCTCTCTCTCTCTCTCTCTCTCTCTCTCTCTCTTATGTAGGAGGGACACTGACCAGGGGCAACAAAAATCCGATAAAAAAAATGCCCACTGAAATGCCAGTCCCATAAAAGGGTCAAAGCAGTAGTCAAAAATTGAAGGATAAGTGTCTTGAAACCTCCTTCTTGAAGGAATTCAAGTCAAAGGAAGGTGGAAATACAGAAGCAGGCAGGCAGTTCCAGAGTTTACCAGAGAAAGGGATGAATGATTGAGAATACTGGTTAACTCTTGCGTTAGAGAGGTGGACAGAATAGGGGTGAGAGAAAGAAGAAAGTCTTGTACAGCGAGGCCGCGGGAGGAGGGGAGGCATGCAGTTGGCAAGATCAGAAGAGCAGTTATCATGAAAATAGCGGTAGAAGAGAGCTAGATATGCAACATTGCGGCGGTGAGAGAGAGGCTCAAGACAGTCAGTTAGAGGAGAGGAGTTGATGAGACGAAAAGCTTTTGATTCCACCCTGTCTAGAAGAGCAGTATGAGTGGAACCCCCCCCCCCCAGACATGTGAAGCATACTCCATACATGGACGGATAAGTCCCTTGTACAGAGTTACCAGCTGGGGGGGGGGTGAGAAAAACTGGCGGAGACGTCTCAGAACACCTAACTTCATAGAAGCTGTTTTAGCTAGAGATGAGATGTGAAGTTTCCAGTTCAGATTATAAGTAAAGGACAGAGCGAGGATGTTCAGTGTAGAAGAGCGGGACAGTTGAGTGTCATTGAAGAAGAGGGGATAGTTGTCTGGAAGGTTGTGTCGAGTTGATAGATGGAGGAATTGAGTTTTTGAGGCATTGAACAATACCAGGTTTGCTCTGCCCCAATCAGAAATTTTAGAAAGATCAGAAGTCAAGTGTTCTGTGTTCCTGCGTGAAATGTTTACCTCCTGAAGGGTTGGACGTCTATGAAAAGACGTGGAAAAGTGCAGGGTGGTAGCATCAGCGTAGGAATGGATAGGATAAGAAGTTCGGTTTAGAAGATCATTAATGAATAATAAGAAGAGAGTGGTTGACAGGACAGAACCTTGAGGAACACCACTGTTAATAGATTTATATATATATATATATATATATATATATATATATATATATATATATATATATATATATATATATATATATATATATATATATATATATATATATATACATGCACATACGTATACACATTTGCACATACACAATGATAAATATTCTCGTACTTCCTCCTCAAAGGAGGAGGCAGTAGGCACCTGCCGAAACGATAATTACTCCCAATGAGGTCTAAAGCACTGGATCAGGGGGTGCTGTGAACTTATTATTAAACCCAGCTGTGACCTCACTGAACGTTTCCCTTTGTGTCTCACAACACAAGGGGGCAGTCACAGCCTGCCCCCTGAAGACAACTCTCTTCCTCCACACCAAACTACAATCACCTAATAACACACACACACCCTTCACTTGAAAATTCAAAATTATCATGGTGATTCCTTCACCAGCCTCGTTGTCTTCATCTGGGGAGGGGACCACAAATGTCCCGAGGTCGGACTGCCCTTCTGACAACCACCTTAAGTGTCTTGACACCCCCCTTAACTTTTCTTCATTAACTTCTGCTTTTCTGCTTCCTCCTACTTTCTCTATTCTCATTTTCAATCCAATGCTGGATGTTGTGTTTATGTGCGCAATGACTTAACCTACTCTCGTGCCCACGCTCTTGAATCTTCCGAGTTTCTCACCATCTGGCTACGACTACAGAGTCACTCTCAAACTAAATTTATCTGTACGGTATACCTCTCACCTAACTCCTTTGACTATAAGAAATTCTTTGACTACTTAACTTCCAAAGTGGAGCACATTCTGACTCTCTTCCCTTTTGCACAGAGATCTCTATTCTTGGAGAATTCAGTGTTCACCACCAGCTTTTAGCTTTCCTCTCCCTACACTGACCATCCTGGTGAACTAGCCTTCAACTTTGCTATCCTCCACGACCTAGAGCAATTGGTGCAACACCTTACTCGTATTCCTGACCGTCTTGGAGATACGCCCAAAATGACCTTTTTCCTGACCTCTAATCCTTCTGCTTATGTTGTTGCCCTTCTTCTCCGTTGGGGTCCTCCGATCACAATCTCATATTTGTATCTTGTCCTGTCGCTCCAATCCCTCCTCAGGATCCACCTAACTGAAGGTGCCTCTGGCGTTTTCCCTCTGCTATTTTGGGAGATCTGAGGAGGTATTTTACTGATTTTCCTTGGAATGATTACTGCTTCCGTGACAGAGACCCGTCTTTGTGTGCCGAGCACATAGCAGGTGATAGTGTCTGGCATGGAGGCATACATTCCTCACTCTTTTTCTCGACCTAAACCTTCCAAACCTGGAAGGTTTTGAAGGTCGCTGGGCAAAACCGTCGGAAGGCTTATGGACCTGATGGCGTCCCTCCTACTGTTTACCGAAACTGTTCCTCCATGTTTACTCCTTGCCTAGTCAAACTCTTTCACCTCTGTCTGTCAACATTTACTTTTCATTCTTGCTGGAAGTTTGCCTACATTCAGCCTGTTTTTTTAAAAGGTGACCGTTCTAATCCCTCAGAATTCCAATCCCGTCCTATTGCTTTAATTTCCTGCCTATCTACAGTTTTTTAATCTATTCTCAACAGGAAGATTCTTAAACATCTATCCTTTCACAACTTTTCATTTGATCTCCAGTATGGGTTCCGTCATGGCCGCTCTACTGGTGATTGTTTCACTTTCCTTACTGAGTCTCTTTTAGAGTTTTTGATGAAACTTTTGCTGTTGCCTTGGATACATCAAAAGCTTTTGACAGAGTCTAGCAGAAAGCTTTGATTTGCAAACTACCCTCCTACAGCTTCTATACTTCTCTCTGTAATTTCATCTCAAGTTTCCTTACTGACCGTTCTATTGCTGCTGTGGTAGACGGTCACTGTTCTTCTCGTAAATCTATTAACAGTGGTGTTCCTTAGGGTTCTGTCCTGTTACCCACTGTCTTCTTATTATTCATCAATGACCTTCTAAAGTAAACTTCTTGTCCTATCCATTCCTACGCTGGTGATACCACCTTGCACTTTTCCACGTCTTTTGATAGACGTCCAATACTTCAGGAAGTAAACATTTAATGCACGGAAGCCACGGAACCCTTACTTCTGATCCTTCTAATTTATGATTGGGCAGACCAAACTTGGTGTTGTTCAATGCCTCAAAAAACTTAGTTCCTCCATCTATCAACTCAACACAACCTTCCAGACAACTATCCCCTCTCCTTCGGTGATACTCAACTGTCTCCTTCTTATACACTGAACATCCTCGGTCTGTCCCTTATTTATATTCTGAACTGGAAACTTCACATCTCATCTCTTGTTAAAACAGCTTCTATGAAGTTAGGCGTTCTGAGACGTCTCCGCCAATTTTTCTCACATCCCAGCTGCTAACTCTATACAAGGGCCTTATCCGTCCATGTATGGAGTATGCTTCACATGTTTGGAGAGGTTCCTTTCATACCGCTCTTGTAGACAGTGTGGAATCTAAAGTTTTCTTTTCATCAACTCCTCTCCTCTAACTGACTGTCTTCAGCCTCTTTCTCATCGCCGCAGTGTTGCATCTCTAGTTGTCTTCTACCGCTTTTTTCATGCTAACTGCTCTTCTGGTCTTGCTAACTGCATACCTGCCCTCCTCCAGCGCCCTCGCTGCGCAAGACTTTCTTCTTTCTCTCATCCCTATTCTGTCCACCTTTCTAATGCAAGAGTTAACCAGTATTCTCAATCATTCATCCCTTCCTCTGGTAAAATCTGGAACTCCCTGCCTGCTTCTGTATTTCCACCTTCCTATGACTTGAATTCCTTCAAGAGGAAGGTTGCAAGACACTTATCCTTTACTTTCTGACTACAGCTCTGGATCCTTTCCTGGGACTGGCATCGCAGTGGGGTTTTTATTCTTTTTAACTGGATTTTTGTTCCCCTTGGCCAGTGTCCCTCATACATAAAAAAAAAAAAAGAAAATCTTTGTAGTGTATACACACACAAACACATATAGACATACAGATGCACTTAGTACTAGTTTATGCTCAAATCTACAATTATTTTTTCTTACAGATCTTCATAAAAGAAAATGTAAAATAGTATTTAACAAAACCAGAAATAGAAACTTTTTGACCAAAAAGAAAAAAATAAATAAATAAATGAAAATAAGTGAGGTCTTTTTTCACATTATATATCTTGTGCGATCAGAAACACTATGTCAACACAATATAAAAAGGGAAAACAAAACTGCGTTACATATATGCTAAAAACTATTAAAATACTTAAACACTAAAACTAAAAATTACACAATGGTTCTCTCAACATGCAATACATCAAAAATTAATTTACAGAGCATATCACAGTTAACTCTCTCACTAAGCAAATTTTCTGCTGACGGGAAATCTAAAGAAGGATAATTTCCCTCCAACCATTAGTCAAGGGGCACTCTAACAGAACATGAGGCTCATCCTGAACTTCACCTTGGTTACAATTGGACAGCCTTAACTTTACTGGTGTTGTGCTCCTCCTTCCTGATTCTATTTTCAAATTGTGAGACATCAGACGCAGTCTTGCGTCTGATAGCTGACCATGCGGAGATGGTCAGCTATAAAATCTTTACCGTAAGGAACATTGTGTACTGCAAGACTGGTGTTAAGTGTTGACCTGTACGTGACATTTTTTGTAGCCGAGTCAGGCTTACTCCTTACTGAGTCTGTCATTGGTTGTAGCGGCTCACAAACATCATAGTCCGATGCCTTCTGAATGAACCTCTACCCTCGTGATGTGTGCCTTTTACAAAATTCGTGTACATACGTAAATGGTTCCTTCATATCGTGTGACTTCAGCTTTTCTTTTACAGATGATTTCCTCTTCTTGCACAAAAGGAATTTCATCGGCGGTATATCAGACTCAACAAGACACAGGTTAGTAGAAGTGTTTTTCCTTGCCCCAACAAGACTTTTTACTCATTGATTGTAGTGACTCATCACCTTGATATTTGAGATTAGCCAAGTCTCAGAACTATGCAGTAGGGAAGACAAAACTGCAGCATTAAATACTCTCATTTTGTACACATATGTCATAATAGAGTTCACGCAGGGAAGCCACAGAACGCCTGACTTTTGATCTCTCTAAAATTTTTGATTGGGGTAGAGCCAACTTGGTATTGTTCAGTGCATCAAAAACTCAATTCCTCCATCTATCAACTCGAAGCAACCTTGTAGACAACTATCCCTTCTTCGTCAATGACACTCAACTGTCTCCCTCTTCTACACTGAACATGCTCAGCCTGTCCTTTTCTAATAATTCAAACTGGAAACTTCACATCTCATCTCTGGCTAAAACAGCTTCTATGAAGTTAGGTGTTCTGAGACGTCTCCGCCAGTTTTTCTCATCCCCCCAGCTGATAACTCTGTACAAGGGCCTTATCCGTCCTTGTATGGAATATACTTTACTTGTCTGGGGGGATTCCACCCATACCACTCTTTTAGACAGGGTGGATTCAAAAGCTTTCCGTCACATAAACTCCTCTCCTCTAACTGACTGTCTTTAGCCTCTTTCTCATCGCCGCAATGTTGTATCTCTTGCAATCTTCTATCGTTATTTTTATGATAACTGGTCTTCTGACCTTGCTGACTGCATGCCTTCCCTCCATCCGTGACCTCGCTGCACAAGACTTTCTTCTTTCTCTCACCCCTATTGTGTCCACCTCTCTAATGCAAAAGTTACTCAGTATTCTCATTCATTCATCCCATTCTCAGGTAAACTCTGGAACTCCCTGCCTGTATCTATATTTCCACCTTCCCATGACTTGAACTCCTTGAAGAGGGAGGTTTCAGGACACTTCTCCTTCAATTTTTGACTATCTCTTCGGAACCCATTCGAGGATCGGCATCTCAGTGGTCTTTTTTATTTTTTTTTATTAGAATTTTGTTGCCCTTGGCCGGTATCCTTCCTACATAAAAAAAAAAAGTCAATATTAACATTAAAGAAAATGACGAATTTATCAACTAATTCAGACACAGCGGGATGATGAAGTGAGATCACCGAGCTTGCTTTGCCGTCATCCATAAACCTTGCACAGATATTTAGGACAATATTGTATATTCACATTATTGTTATAAAAAGATAATTAATCATTACTGTCCCCATTTATAACAAAGAACTTCAATTTCTTTTCTAAATGAAAATTTTCTAAATGATGCCATACTCATTACAGAAATCAAACAGAATATTAAGCTTCCTTTCACACACGTCCCTTGAAGTGGCAAGCATAAGTGTATCGTCCATTAATAATAAGCAATGCATACATACACACACATGCACGCATACTTACATTATATACATGTATTACAAGTATACATGACATGCGTGCATTACTTGTATACGCACAAACACACACACACTCAAGTTCAGATAACAACACGTACGCACGTAAGTACAGACATACACACGCACATGAGCACATACATGTAAAAATGCACGTAAATACATTCATACACGCACACAAGTATATATACATACACTCATATATATATATATATATATATATATATATATATATATATATATATATATATATATATATATATATATATATATATATATATATATATACGTACTCGCGCACAAGTATACACATGTACACATAGTAAATACATATATGCTCACACACAAGCATATATACATACGGACACACTGTAAGTACATTCATACTCATACACGAGCATACATACATACGCACACACGAGTACACCAATATGAACACACACACACACACACACACACACACACACACACACACACACACATACATATAACAAAATGAAAATACCAAGATGGTGGTCAGAATGGTGGAAGGATTAATTCAACGATTGTGTAACATAAAAAGTGGAAGAGAAAGATAAGGGAGATGAGGAAGAGGGAAATGAAGGGAAGGAAGAGGAGGAAGCCAATGAAAGTGTACACAAGGTGGTGGGATGGGCTGGTGAGGGGCGCCACGGACACTTTGCGTGGTGACCTGTCTCCCCAGACAGGAACACTTGTGTTACTGAATCCATTAACAGTTTGCGAATAAAAAAATAAATAAACAAATAAATAATAAAGGGTAATTATAATAAAAATGATAATAATAATAATAATAATAATAATAATAATAATAATAATAATAATAATAATAATAATAAAATAAATAAATAAATAAAAAATAAAACAAAAAGAAAAAAGTAAATAAAATAATAATAAAAGCAGAGCATAAATAATGAAAAAGCAAAAAAAAAATTGAAAAAAAACGAAAAAAGTAAAAAAAAATAAAATGAAAAAAATAAAACGAAAATAAATAAAGAAAAATTAAGATAAAATAAAACAAAATAAAAGAAATATATTACAAGAAAAAAATAAATAAATAAAAGTAAAAAGATAAAAAAAATAAAATAAGATAAAACAACATAATCCTTTCAAGGCAATACAAAACAATTAGCAGCAGCAGAAGTAATGCTTGAAATCTTTACATAAGCATCAACAGGAAAGAAGGGGGTGAAGAAGAACAGATTTTGCAATTTGTACACAGTTTAAAGATTGGAGGTGACTGTAGAACAAGAAAAGATGTCTCACAGTGATTAGTAATTCAAGAAAGATGTATCAAGTACTGGTTAAAGGGTTAAAGAAGAAAAAATAAAATAAAATAAAAATGACGAATATTAAAAAAAAGAAGAAAAATATAAAAGATCAAAGATATATAAAGATAAAAGACAAAAAAGATTAAAAGATAAAAAGATATAAAAATATACAAAAAAAAAGATAAAAAATACTAAAAAGATTAAAAGAGAAAATAATGAAGATAATTTAAGATGTTGGCATGAATAAATGGTGATTTCTGGTTTTTGTCATGAAATTTATGATTGGTGTAAAAAATAAAGGGAAAGAAAAAGAAAGAAGAAAGAAAAAAGGTGGAAACAAAAATAAATTATATATATATATATATATATATATATATATATATATATATATATATATATATATATATATATATATATATATATATATATATATATATATATATAAGATGGAAAACTATAGAAGACAAAGGGAAAAATAAAAAATAAAATAAAATATAATATCAATAAAAATAAAACAGATAAAAGATAAAAAGATGAAAATTATTTAGAAAAGATAAGAAATAGATAAGAAAAGATAGAAACATAAATTGATAGAAAGATAAAATAAAAATAGAAATAGAAAAATGATGAAAAAATATTGAAAGAAGGACAATGAAAGTTGTTGGCATGAATGAATGGTGACTTTTATATTTATTATGAAATTTGTGATTTGTGCAAAAGAATAAGAGAGAATAATGGAAAGAATAAGATAAAAAGATAAAAAAAAAGTTAAAAGAAATAAAAGATATAAAGATAAGAGATAAAAAGAAAAAAATAATTAAATATAAATGTAAAGAAGGTAAAAATATGAAAAAAATAAAAGATGAAAATAAAATGAATAAAGTAAAAGATTTAAAACAAATCAAATATAAATTAAATATAGATTAATAAATGGTTGTAAGTCAGCCACCTTTGTCCCAGAGACTGTATTACTGCCATGTAGAATGTATTAAGCATTGCGTGAAATTTGTGATTTTGAAAACAAGAAAAAAAAAATTACAAATACGAGAATTGTTGTCATTTGAAATGCATTTGTGACTTGTAAAAAAGAAGAAAATAAAAGAAAAAAGAAAGAAAAAAGAGATCAAAGAAAAAAAAAGATGAGAATTGTTGTCAGTTTAAGTGTATCAAACATTGCCTGAATTTGTGATTTATGTACAAAAAAAAGTAAATAAAATGAAATGAAAAAGATAAAAAAGAAAAAGAAAAAAGAGTATTTGTAGTGAGCGATGACTAATGAAAACTGTTGGCCTGAATGAGTGGTGGCTCCTGCCTTCATCATGTACTATATGAAGGTTATGGTGTTTGTGCAGCTTCATTCATTATTAGTGGTAAGGGAATGTGTGTTTGTACAACTGAAGTCACTGCTGCTAATAATTACTGACAAAATATAAAGATTAAAAAATACATATTACACACAAATACTGCTTGTCCATTCAAATACTGTATGTCCCTCGTCTGTCTCTTTCCTCTAGTAGGACTTTGCCATTCAAATAAATAATAAATAAATACAAAAGTGCCGAATCTTCAAATATTCAACCAATAATTCCCTAAAACTGATTAACATTCAGCCCATTAATACAAACTCAAGTTCAGGCGCAGCGTTCTTTTACGTAGTTACGTTTTGGCACAACACAATCGCGACCTGACCAGACAAACTAAAAAAGGCTAAAAACACATTAAAAATAATAAAACACTTCTCTTGAGGAGAGGGATGAAGTGACTGCCCTTGCAGTGGGAACCACCTCAACTCCTGTGACACCAACACATGAACACACACACCCTGTCCTGCCGTGCAGGGATCCTATTGGTGGATGGAAATCAAAACACTAACTATAACAAAAGTTACAGACGCTACACCTGAACAATTACAAAAAGTAAATAAATTCAATCCTTATTTTCTCATGTTTGTTTGTTTCAACTTTCTTTATTTTTCTTTTCCATATATCGTTCTTTTCTCTCATATTTTCTTCCATTCTTTAGGTATTAAAAAAAATAAAAAAAAAAACGGAATATTCTCCAGCACTCGTGTTTCAAAGTTGACGGACACGAGGAAGTGTACTGTAAGGATAAGAGTGACTGAAGACACGAGACAAATGAACAGCGCAGCAGAGTGGCGCAGTGGAAGCGTGCTGGGCCCATAACCCAGAGGTCCGTGGATCGAAACCACGCTCTGCTAACAAGGAAAAGCTTCTCTTTATTGTTATTACACGCCCAAGGTAGTGTGGAGGAGTCAGTTGCTCAAAGCCCCTAGAAGTAGCAGCAGAGTGGCGCAGTGGAAGCGTGCTGGGCCCATAACCCAGAGGTCCGTGGATCGAAACCACGCTCTGCTAATCTGACGGTAGTTTTTGGGGGCGGCAGTGAGGCCGTGATGTATTTTGCTGATTTTCCTTGGAATGACTACTGCTTCCATGTCAGAGACCCGTCTTTGTGTGTCGACCACATAACAGGTGATGCTGTCTGGCATGGAGGCGTACATTCCTCACTCTTTTTCTCGACCTAAACCTTCCAGACCTTGGTTCAACACAGCTTGTTCTCGTGGTATACATGATAGAGAGGTGGCCCACAAAAGGTACTTAACACTTTCATCACCAGAATTTCATGCACTTTTTATTTCTGCTCGGAACCATGCCGAGTCTGTTCTCCAATTACCCAAAAACTCCTTCATTAATAAAAAGTGTCAATCTTTCAAGATCTAACTCCCCTCGTGACTTCTGGAATAACTTTGCTTCTTCTTCCCCTCCTTTTTTTTCAACCAGATGGCACCACTGCTATCACTTCTCTCTCTAAAGTTCAACTCTTTCCTCAAACCTTCTATTCAGGGCTTATTCCTCCCTCTCTTCCACCCTCTGACTACTTCATGCTACCTATTAAAATTCTTCGCAATGATGTTTTCCATGCCCTCGCTGGCGTAAACCCTCGGAAGGCTTATGGACGTGATGGGGTCCCTCCTATTGTTCTCCGAAACTGTACATCCGTGTTTGCACCTTGCCTAGTCAAACTAATTCAACTCTGTCTGTCAACATCTACCTTTCCTTCTTGCTGGAAGTTTGCCTACATTCAGCCTGCTCCTTAAAAGGGTGAACGTTCTAATCCCTCAAAACTCAAATCCCCGTCCTATTGCTTTAATTTCCTGCCTACCCAAAGTTTTTTTTTTTTTTTTTTATTTATCCTCAACACGAAGATTCTTAAATATCTATCCCTTCACAAACTTCTATTTAATCGCCAGTATGGGTTCCGTCAAGGCCGCTCTACTGGTGATTGTCTGGCTTTCCTTACTGAGTCTTGGTCATCCTCTTTTACAGACTTTGGTGAAACTTTCGCTGTTGCCTTGGACATATCAAAAGCTTTTGATAGAGTCTGGCACAAAGCTCCTATCCTTCTCTCAAACTTCATCTCAAGTTTCCTTTCTGACCGTTCTATTGCTGCTGTGGTAGACGGTCACTGTTCTTCTCCTAAACCTATTAACAGTGATGTTCCTCAGGGTTCTGTCCTGTCACCCACTCTCTTCTTTTTATTCATGAATGAACTAAACTAAACTTCTTGTCCTATCCACTCCTACGCTGATGATACCACCCTACACTTTTCCACGTCTTTTTATAGACGTCCAACACTTCAGGAAGTAAACATTTCACGCAAGGAAGCCACAGAACGGCTGACTTCTGATCTTTCTAAAATTTCTGATTGGGGCAGAGCAAATTTGATATTGTTCAGTGCCTCAAAAACTCAATTCCTCCTCAACTCGACACAACCTTCCAAACAACTATCCCTTCTTCTTCAATGTCACTCAACTGTCTCCCTCTTCTACACTGAACATGCTCAGCCTGTCATTTTTTAATAATTCAAACTGGAAACTTCACTTCTCATCTCTAGCTAAAACAGCTTCTATGAAGTTAGGTGTTCTGAGACGCCTCCGTCAGTTTTTCTCATCCCCCCAGCTGGTAACTCTGTACAAGGGCCTTATCCGTCCACGTATGGAATATGCTTTACTTGTCTGGAGGGATTCCACCCATAACACTCTTTTAGACAGGGTGGATTCAAAAGCTTTTCGTCTCATAAACTCCTCTCCTGTAACTGACTGCCTTTAGCCTCTTTCTCATCGCCGCAATGTTGTATCACTTGCAATCTTCTATCGTTATTTTTATGATAACTGGTCTTCTGACCTTGTTAACTGCATGCCTTCCCTCCATCCGCGACCTCGTTGCACAAGACGTTCTTCTTTCTCTCACCTCTATTGTGACCACCTCTCTAATGCAAGAGTTAGTCAGTATTCTCATTCATTCATTCCATTCTCAGGTAAACTCTGGAACTCCCTGCCTGTATCTATATTTCCACCATCCCATGACTTGAACTCCTTGAAGAGGGAGGTTTCAGGAAATGGTGAATTAATCAACTAGTTCAGACACAGCGGGATGATGAAGTGAGATCACCGAGCTTGCTTTGCCGTCATCCATAAACCTTGCACAGATATTTAGGACAATATTGTATATTCACATTATTATTATAAAAAAATAATTAATCATTACTGTCCCCATTTATAACAAAGAACTTCAATTTCTTTTCATTTAAAATGATGCCATACTCATTACAGAAATCAAACAGAATATTAAGCTTCCTTTCACACACGTCCCTTGAAGTGGCAAGTATAAGTGTATCGTCCATTAGTAATAAGCAATGCATACATACACACACATGCACGCATACTTACATTATATACATGTATTACAAGTATACATGACATGCGTGCATTACTTGTATACACACAAACACACACACACTCAAGTTCAGATAACAACACGTACGCACGTAAGTACAGCCATACACACGCACATGAGCACATACATGTAAAAACGCACATAAATACTTTCATACACGAACACAAGTATATATACTTACACTCATATATATATATATATATATATATATATATATATATATATATATATATATATATATATATATATATATATATATATATATATATATATATATATATATATATATATATATATATATATATATATATATACTCGCGCACAAGTATACACATGTACACATAGTAAATACATATATGCTCACACACAAGCATATATACATACGGACACACTGTAAGTACATTCATACTCATACACAAGCATACACACACACACACACACACACACGAGTACACCAGTATAAATACACACACACACACACACACACACACACACACACACACACACACACACACATACACATAACAAAATGGAAATACCAAGATGGTGGTCATGGACACTTATTCATTATAATTATGGAGCAGGTGCTTTTTAGCCGATTTTTAAAACAAGTGAAGTTAGCGATGGACGTGATGTTTTGAGGCAGACTGTTCCAGGACCTGCTTCCTCTGAACAAGACACTTCATGTTCGTCACTAATTATCTGTGGTGTTCAGCTCAAGTCTCTCCTGATATGACCGTGCAGTTTATCACTTCTTTTCTTTCCCTCTTCCTTACCAACACGTGGTCTGCGTGACTCACCGTGCACGTTATCCTGCTAACCAGTGTTTGCAGCCACACGAGTTACACAGCGCCACTTGTAACTGTGACTCTACAACAACGACGTTGAAACGATTTTTTTTTTTTTTTTTTATAGAACAAAGAGTTTCCTGAAAAGCAAACGATTATACACTGATTGCCGCGAAAAGTAAATAAAATAAAAGTTCAGAGTTGTTTTGTGTGCTTCTTGAGTGTGTTTGTTTGTCTGTCAGCAATAACTCGCCATTCTCCTTAATTAATGACACTACTCTTGGTGTTATTCTGTGTGTTACTATTTGTGGTCTTTCCATCAGTGCTGCTCTTGCTGTTGCTGATAGTAGCGCTTGCTGTCATTTATATCATCTTCTTCTTCTTCTTCTTTTCTTCTTCTTCTTCTTCTTCCAACACGTGGCAGTGTATCTGTTATAGGAGGACTTTCCCCTCCCCCCCCACGCCCGGCAATCCCTCCACGGGACCCACCACGGGCCCCCATCCCTCACACAGAAGGCAGCACCTGATTGGTCGCCACTGCTCTGAGTGAGAGCTTGGAGTTAGGCAAGGAGAGAGGGAGCGCTTCCATTTGATGCCTAAGGTAATGTTCTGCGAGCCGTGCATTAGCCAGCATCTTTGGACACCCTCTAAAGGACTGCACCAGCAACGCCCCGCAGCAAACCGGCAGGACAAGAGACACTCTAGCGAATCATAAACAAGGCGTATACAAGACCTTCGTCCAGCAACAAACAAGAGAGCAAAGAGACACTGTAGCGAAGCACAAACAAGGCTTGTACAAGACCTGCGTCCAGCAACAAACAAGCGAGAAAAGAGACACTCCAGTGAAGAACAAACAATTCTTGTACAAGAATTGTACAAACCATTCTTGTACAGGAATTGTTTGCAGCAACAAACAAGCGAGAAAAGAAACACTAGCGAAGCACAAACAAGCGAGGAAAGAAACACTAGCGAAGCACAAACAAGCGAGGAAAGAAACACTCCAGCGAAGGACAAACAAGCGAGAAAAGAAACACTAGCGAAGCACAAACAAGCGAGAAAAGAAACACTAGTGAAGCACAAACAATCCTTGTACAAGAATTGTTTGCAGCAACACACAAGCGAGCAAAGAAACACTAGCGAAGCACAAACAATCCTTGTACAAGAATTGTTTGCAGCAACACACAAGCGAGCAAAGAAACACTAGCGAAGCACAAACAATCCTTGTACAAGAATTGTTTGCAGCAACACACAAGCGACTAAAGAGACTCTAGCGAGGCACAAACAAGGCGTGTACAGGAATTGTAAGCAGCGGCAAACCAGCCAACAAATAGTCGATCTAGCGAAGCAGAAGGACACAATGTACTCGTCCAAGTCTTGCGTGCGGCAAGACGAGGGCGAGACAGTGCAGGAGTGTGGGGAAGAAGCCAAGGCCGTGCAAGGTTACTGTGAGGTGATCCGCCGCCAGGTGCCCGTCCTCACCAAGGCGGAGCTGCACGGCCTGGGCGGCGGACTCCTCCTGGGTGTGGGCGGCTTTGGCTCCGTGAGGCTGGTGGGGCAAGAGAATGGCGCCCCGGCGGTGGTGAAGGAGCTGCTGCAAGCCGACCAGCTGCTGCCGGTGCTGAAGGAGGCTACTTTTCTGCTGCAGCTCGGTGGAGCAGGCGGGGCGCCTCGGCTTCTAGGTAACTTGTGTTGTCATGCATGTATACACAGAAAAACACCAATATTGTATGGAGTATAGTTGACGGGTGGCGTGTGGTGGTGTCTGAGGTGTGTGGGTGTGTGTGTTGCAGGCGTGTGCCAGGCGCCCCCCGCCCTGGTGCAGGAGTTCGTGGGGCAGACGTACGACACGTACCTGGAGGTGTGTTCCGTGAAGGGGTTCCTGGAGTCACTGCAGGCCGTGTGCCAGTGTCTGGAGGAAGTGCACGCCAAAGGCATCGTGCACAACGACTTGAAGTGGAACAACATCACCTTCAGTGGCTCAGTGAACGCGCCCCGCTTCCACATCATCGACTTTGGGTGGGCTTCCTCCAGCGGCAGCGTGGTGGTGGAGAAGGAGGAAGGCCAGAGTGACGAGGACAGCTTCACTGAGGCCTCACACTCCCGGCAAGCCCCCTGGATGGCGCCTGAGGTGTTTGGAGGAGGGCGTGTGTTCCCCTCAGGCGACGTGTACAGCCTCGGCTTCCTGATGGGCTGCCTGATGGACAGGTGCCCTCACGACTTCTTGACAGGTCCCCTCAGGAGTCTGTCACGCTCGTGCACTGCGCGGGACGCGAGCCGCCGCCCCTCCCTCGCCCGCGTGGCTCACTGCCTCGCTATCCTTGCCAGCATCCTCACCCCTCACCAGCTGGATCAGTACTTTGAGGAGGCCGAGGAGGAGGAGGAGGTCGAGGAGGAGGAGGAGGAGGAGGAAGAAGAAGAGGAGAAGGAAGAGGAGGAGGAGGAGGAGGAGGAGGAGGAGGAAGAAGAAGACGAGAAGGAAGAGCAGGAGGAGGAGGAGGAGGAGGAAGAAGAAGACGAGAAGGAAGAGAAGGAGGAGGAGGGGGAGGAGGAAGAAGAAGACGAGAAGGAAGAGAAGGAGGAGGAGGGGGAGGAGGAGGAGGAGGAGGAGGGCCAGGCCGACGGGGAGGGGGAGGAGGCCGAGGTGCTGGCAGAAGAGGAAGAGAAGAAGGAACAGGGTGAAGACAGTGACAACGTGAAGGAAGAGGGAAAGAAGAAGAAAGAGGTTGGTGAAGATGATGATGCACATTCAGATGATGAAGAAGAAGACGAGGTCGATGATAAAGCGTCAGAAGAGGATGAAGGGGAGAAAGACGATGAAGATGATGACATGATGACGAAAGACAAAATGAAGGTTGAAAAGTGCGAGGAGTTTGATAATGTAGAGTTGGAATCAGAAGAAGAAGAAGAGGATGAGAGAGGAAATAAGGGAGAATGTGTAGAGTCAGAAGAAGAGAATAAAAAAGAAGGCAATGGAAATGATAAAATTTTGACAGAAGAGAAGCAAAAGAAGAAAGAAGACGGTGAGGAACACGATATACAGTCAGAAGAGGAAGAGAGAGATAAAGGTGATGGAGAAGAGGAGGATGAAGGAGATGAGATAGAAGAGAAACATGAAGGAGATGATAGAGAAGACAAACATATAGATGATAGAGAAGAGAAACATGGAGATGACAGTGAAGAGAAACATCTAGATGATAGGGAAGAGAAACCTGAAGGAAATGAAAGAGAAGAGAAACATGAAGGAGATAGAGGAGAGAAAGATTCAGATGTCATAGATGAAAAGGAAGAAGGAGGAGATGATATAGAAGAGGAAGATAATGGAGATGATATAGAAGAAGAAGGTGAAGAAGATAAAAATGACGATATAGAAAGTCGAATACGAAGAAGAGCAAAGAGGAAACGTGGTAGATGACGAAGGCTGATGCAGTGTGAGTGTGAGAGTGAGTGTGAGAGTAGATGACGAAGGCTGATGCTGTGTGTGTGTGTGTGTGTGTGTGAGAGAGAGAGAGAGAGAGAGAGAGAGAGAGAGAGAGAGAGAGGAAAATAAAAAAATATATATATATATATATATATATATATATATATATATATATATATATATATATATATATATATATATATATATATATATATATATATATATATAAAGGATGGTGAAATTGGCACAGAAGAAGAGGAAAAGAAAGATTAGAAAGAGAAGGAAGTGAAAAATACAATGAAAAAAAGAAGAGGAAGAGGAGAAGAGGAAATGGAGGAGGAGGGATTGAAGAACGAGGAAGATGAGGAAGCCAATGATGTATTAACAAGAAAAGGATGAGAGAGAGGAGGAAGATGACGAAGAGGAATAGAAAGAAAATGAAGGAGGGGAATTCAACATTACTGTGAAATATTAAGAGGAAGAGAAAATGAAAGAAAACAAGGAAGAGGAATGAAGAATGCACTCAATTATAGTGTAACATAAGAAGAGGAACAGAAAGAGGAGGTAGATGACAAAGAGGAAGAGAAAGAGACGGGAAAGGTGTAATCAAGGAAGAGAAAGAGGAGGAAGACGAGGAAGAGGAAAAGAAAGAGAAGGAAGTGGAGGAAACCAATGATAAAGTAAGACAAGAAGAGGAAGACAAAAGACAATTTGTGCACCAGTACACAAGGTGGTGGGATGGCCTGAAAAGAAAATAAACAAAAAAAATAAATAAGATTAAAAAATGAAAAAAAAGATGAAAAGATTAAAACAAATAAAAAGATGAAAGAAAGAAAGATAAGAAATATAAAAGATAAAAATTGGAAGGATTACAAAAGATAATAAAAATGATAATGGAATTTGTTGGCATGAATGAATGGTGACTCCTTCATTATAACATTTGTGATTTGTGAAAAGAAAAGAAAAGTGAAAAGAACAAAGAGAAAGAAAGGGAGATTCGTGTTTGTAGTGGAGGATAAAATGAAATAAAGGAAAAAAAGGAAAATAAATAAAAGAAAAAGTTAAAAAAGAAAAGAAAAAAAAAGGACAAAAATTGTTTTCATTTGGAACGTATAATGGCTTGTCTTAAATTGGTGGGTTGTGTAAAAAAAGAAAACAAAAGAAATCGATGAGTAATGAGAGTTGTTGGTGTGAATGAAAGGGAAAAAAAATAAAAATAAAAAAATAATAAAATAGATAAAAATATAAATGGATTAAAAAGTTTACTAAGATTAAAACTATAAAAAAAATGAAAAAGTAAAAAAAAATAGATTATAAATTCAGAAAAATATTAAAAAAATCAAGAAAATTTTCAAACTCGAAAAAGATAAACACATAAAAATACAAAAAGAAATAGATAAAATAATTAAAAGTTAAAGATGAAAAGTAATAAGTCACTAAAAGAATGAATGTTGTTGGCATGAATTATTTGAAATGTATAATGCATTGCTGGAAATTTTGTGTCTTTCTCAGAGTGAGTAAAAAAAAAAAGAATGAAAAATAAATCTAAATATAAAATAATGATAAATGAAGGATGACTAATGAAAATAAAAAAAAAAGACAAAAAAGATAAAAATGAAAAAAATGAAAAAAATAAATGTGAAAAATAAAAAAAATAAATATATAAAATAAAAAATAAAGTGAACAAAAATAAAAAGACAAAAATATATAAATGATGAAAAACATTAAAGATTAAAAAAAAATTAAAAAAGATGAAAAGACAAAGAAAACTAAAAAAGATTTAAAACTTAAAAAAGATAGACATTAAAAATTATGAAATAAATACAAAATAAGAAAGAAAAGTTTAAAGCAAAAAAAAAAGATAAAAGATTCAACAAATACAAAAAAAAGATAGAATAGTAAAAAGATGAGGTAATAAGATAATAATAAGAAAATCAATGTTGTTCGCATTAACTAATTGAAATATGTAATGCATTGCTTGAAAATTTTGATTTTTGTTCATAGAAAATAAGGGAAAGAAAAATAAAAAAATATAAAGAAAAGAAGAGAAAACAGAAAAACAACAAAAGAAAGGAAAAAAGAAATGAGTGATGACGAATGAAAGTTGTTGTTATCAATGAATGTTGACTTTTCTCTTTGTTATGAAAATTATCGTGTCAAAAATAAAAGACAAGAAAGAAAAAAAGTCAAGAAAAAGAAAAGATGAAAAGAAAAGAAGACTAGATAATATATATATATATATATATATATATATATATATATATATATATATATATATATATATATATATATATATATATATATATATATATATATATATATATATATATATATTAAAGAGAAAAAACAAGAAAAGAAATAGAAAAAAATGAAGAAAAAAATTAAACAAAAAAATTAA
This sequence comes from Scylla paramamosain, assembly GCF_035594125.1. Lineage (NCBI taxonomy): Eukaryota > Metazoa > Arthropoda > Malacostraca > Decapoda > Portunidae > Scylla > Scylla paramamosain. The sequence continues at coordinate 3,224,834 of NC_087158.1, read as the reverse complement.
AAAATATTTAAAAATAAAAGGTAAAAGACGGAATGATAGAAAAAATAAGATAAAAATAAAATAAAAGATAAGAAGATAATGAAAGTGTTAGGCATGAATTGATAGCGACTCCTGCCTTGACCATCAAAGCTGTGTAACAAGGAAAGAAGTGATGAAATTAGCACAGAAGAAGAGGAAAACAAAGACTAGAAACAGGAGGAAGCCAAAGATACAGTGACAAAGGAAGAGGAAGAGAAACAAGAGGAAAAGGAGGATGAGGGAGTGAAGAACGAGGAAGATGAGGAAGCTAGTAATGTAAATGACGAGAAAAGGAAGAGAGAGAGGAGGGAGATGAGAAAGAGGAAGACAAAGAGAAGGAAGAATTCATTCAACGATTGTGTAACATAAAAAGAGGAAAAGAAAAATAAAGGAGATGTGGAAGAGGAAAAAGAAAGGAAGGAAGAGGAGGAAGCCAATGAAAGTGTAACAGAGAGAGAGAGGAGTTGAACGATAGTGTAACGTAAGAAGAGGAAAAGAAAGAGGAGGAAGACGAGGAAGAGAAAGAGAAGGAAGAGGAGAAAGTCCTTGATAGTGTAACAGAAGAAGAGGAAGAAAAAGGACGAGGGAGACAAGGACAAGCAAGAGGCACTTGTGATACCTAGATGTAGAACCTGTCACCACCAAAGACAATTTGTGCACCAGTACACAAGGTGGTGGGATGGGCTGGTGAGGGGCGCCACGGACACTCTGCGTGGTGACCTGTCTCCCCAGACAGGAACACTTGTGTTTCTGAGTCCATTAACAGTTTATGAATAAAAATAAAATAAAATAAATAAATAAATAAAAAACAAGAGATAAAAAGAAAAAAAAGATAGATAAAATAAAAATGAAAATGAATAAATAATCAAAACGTGAAAAATTAAAATTAAAAAGGCAAAAAAAAGAAGAAATGGGAAAAAGCGAAAAGATAAAAAGTAAGAAAAATAAAATGAAAAAATAAAATAGAAAAATAAATAAGAAAAAAAATAAGATGAAATAAAACAAAAAGGTCAGAAATGACAAAAAAATGATAAAAAAAATTAGAATATAAAAAAATTAATAAATAAAATTAAAAGATAAAATAAATAAATAAGATAAGAAAAAAAAAAAACATAATCCTTTCACGGCAATACGAAACAATTAGCAGCAGCAGAAGTAATGCTTGAAATCTTTACATAAGCATGAACAGGAAAGAAGGGGGTGAAGAAGAACAGATTTTGCAATTTGTACACAGTTTAAAGATTGGAGGTGACTGTAGAACAAGAAAAGATGTCTCACAGGGATTAGTAATTCAAGAAAGATGTATCAAGTACTGGTCAAAGGGTTAAAGAAGACAAAAAAAAAAATAATAATAATAATAATGACGAATGTATAAAAAAAGAAGAAATATAAAAGATCAAAGATATATACAGATAAAAGATAAAAAGATTAAAAGATAAAAAGATATACAAAATAAAAAAAGATAAAGATTAAAAAGATGAAAAAGAGAAAATAATGAAGATAATGAAAGTTGTTGGCATGAATAAATGGTTTTTGTCATGAAATGTATGATTGCTGTAAAAAATAAAAGGAAAGAAAAAAGAAAGAAAAAAGAAAAAAGTTGAAACAAAAATATAAAAAAGAAATAAAAGATAGAAAACTATAAAAGACATAAAAGGAAAAAAAAGAAAAGAAAATATAATATCAATAAAGATAAAACAGATAAAAGATAAAAGAAAAAATTATATAGACAAAGATAAGAAATAGATAAGAAATGATACAAATAGATAGATTGATAGAAAGTTAAAAGAAAAAATTAAATGATACAAATTAAAAAAAAAAACATATATACAAAATGATCAAAAAAATATTGGAAAAAGGAAAATGAAAGTTGTTGGCATGAATGAATGGTGAATTTTATATTTATTATGAAATTTGTGATTTGTGCAAAAGAATAAGAGAGAAAAATGGAAAGAAAAAGATAAAAAAGATAAAAAAACAGGTTAAAAGAAATAAAAGATATAAAGATAAAAAAAAAAAATTTAATAAAAAATAAATGTAAAGAAGGTAAAAGTATGAAGAAAATAAAAGAGAAAAATAAAATAGATAGAATAAAAAACTTAAATCAAATATAAAATTACAAAAAAAGTTAAAAAGAAAAAAGAAAAGAAAAAAAGAGAAAATGAAAAAAAAGATAATGAAAACTGTTGACATGAATGAATGGTGAATTTGTGATTTGTGTAAAAAATATAAAAAAAAAAAAAGAAAAAAACGATGACTAGTGAGCGATGTCTAATGTAAATTGTTGTCGTGATAAAAAAAAAAAAAATTTCTGTGATATATGTAAAAAAAAAAAAAAAGGAAAACGGAGAATAACGGAGGAAAAAAAAATAGTATCGTGTTTGGCTTTTAAGTGGATGGTTGAAAGTCAGCCACCTTTGTCCCAAAGACTGTATTGCTGCCATGTAGAATGTATTAAACATTGCGTGAAATTTGTGATTTTGAAAACAAGAAAATAAAAGAAAAAGAATAAATAAAAATACGAGAATTGTTGTCATTTGAAATGCATTAAGCATTACCTGAAATTTGTGACTTGTAAAATAAGAAGAAAGAAAAAAAATAAAATAAAAAAAATAAAAAAACGGTCAAAGAAAAACGAAAATGGGAATTATTGTCAATTTAAATTTATCAAGCATTGCCTGAATTTGTGATTTATGTACAAAAAAATAAATAAATAAAATAAAATAGATAAAAAAAAATAGTATTTGTAGGGAGCGATGACTAATGAAAACTGTTGGCCTGAATGAATGGTGGCTCCTGCCTTCATCATGTACTATATGAAGGTCAGGGTGTTTGTGCAGCTTCATTCATTGTTAGTGACGAGGGACTGTGTGTTTGTACAACTTAGCTGCTGCTAATAACAACCTCTTTTATTGCTAGTAACAATATATTTCCTTTTTGATCTAAGATTTAAATAAATAGAAAAAATAAATAAAATCCGTGTGATTAATTCCTTGCAAGGATCAGTAAATAGTAAACAGAGATCTAATGTGAAGTGGAAGAGGAAAAGAAGATACATTTGAAGAAAAGAGAAAAGGGAATATTGAATATAAAGGGGAAAAGGAAAGTAATTGAAGGAAGAACAAAGGGAAGGGAAAGGAAATGAAGGAAAGAAAAGCCCACCTGGTGGAGACAAGAGGGATGTGTGTCAGCAGGTCAAGGGAGAAAGAAACATTTGTAGGGAACAAGAATGAACATAGTGAAGGGAAGGGAACAGTAATAAATGGTAGAAAGAGAATAATCCTCCTGGTGGGGATAAAAGACATAAATCACTGCACAAGACTTTCCTCTTTCTTTCACTTCTGTTCTGTCCACCTGTCTAATACGACAGTTAACCAGTATTCTAAATTATTCGTCCCTTTTCTGGTAAACTCTGGAACTCCCTGCCTCTTTCTGTAATTCATCCTTCCTGCGACTTGTACTCTTTCAAGGAGGTAGTTTTGGATGATACTTTTTGACCTTTCTTTACGAACTGATACTCTGAGAGGGCCTTTTTTTTTTTTCTTTTTCCTTTTTTTTTTTCTTAGTCTTTGTTGCGCCTGTTCAGTGCCCTCTTACATAAAAAAATGGGAAGGAAAGAAACATTTGCAACACCTGAGACATTTACCCACAGCCACACACACCATTCCTCAGCCAGCCTGCTAAATGCAAGACTGGTGGGGATAAGAGGGATGTGTGTCAGTAGATTAAAGAAGAAAAAAAATAATTTATAACATTTGAAGTGTCTCTATACAGCTGCAAACACTATTTCTCAATCAGGCTCTATGACCCAGGGGTTTCCATAGAAGAAGGACATATATCAGTAGCCTGGGGGAGAAAAGAAATATTTACGACATCTGAAACATTGACGTACAGCCACAGCACCACTGTCCTGTTCCTCAGCCAGCCTCCATGAAGCAGGGTGTGCAGGCGAGAGGGCAGCGAGTTGTAACACGTACGTTGTTGACAGAGGCGAGGCGTGCAGGGAGCGATGCCACACTGGGGGCACTGTGGCATCACTAGCTTTTAGTTTTAGTTTACTGACAAAATATAAAGATTAAAAAATACATATTACACATAAATACTGCTTATCCATTCCAATACTGTATGTCCCTCGTCTGTCTCTTTCCTCTAGTAGGACTTTGCCATTCAAATAAATAAGTCCTACAAAAGTGCCGAATCTTCAAATATTCAACCAATAATTTCCTAAAACTGATAAACATTCAGCCCATTAATACAAACTCAAGTTCAGGCGCAGCGTTCTTTTACGTAGTTACGTTTTGGCACAACACAATCGCGACCTGACCAGACAAACTAAAAAAGGCTAAAAACACATTAAAAATAATAAAACACTTCTCTTGAGGAGAGGGATGAAGTGACTGCCCTTGCAGTGGGAACCACCTCAACTCCTGTGACACCAACACATGAACACACACACCCTGTCCTGCCGTGCAGGGATCCTATTGGTGGATGGAAATCAAAACACTAACTATAACAAAAGTTACAGACGCTACACCTGAACAATTACAAAAAGTAAATAAATTCAATCCTTATTTTCTCATGTTTGTTTGTTTCAACTTTCTTTATTTTTCTTTTCCGTATATCGTTCTTTTCCCTCATATTTTCTTCCATTCTTTAGGTATATTTTTGACGGTATTAAAAAAAAAAAAAAAAAAACGGAATATTCTCCAGCACTCGTGTTTCAAAGTTGACGGACACGAGGAAGTGTACTGTAAGGATAAGAGTGACTGAAGACACGAGACAAATGAACAGCGCAGCAGAGTGGCGCAGTGGAAGCGTGCTGGGCCCATAACCCAGAGGTCCGTGGATCGAAACCACGCTCTGCTAACAAGGAAAAGCTTCTCTTTATTGTTATTACACGCCCAAGGTAGTGTGGAGGAGTCAGTTGCTCAAAGCCCCTAGAAGTAGCAGCAGAGTGGCGCAGTGGAAGCGTGCTGGGCCCATAACCCAGAGGTCCGTGGATCGAAACCACGCTCTGCTAATCTGACGGTAGTTTTTGGGGGCGGCAGTGAGGCCGTGATGTATTTTGCTGATTTTCCTTGGAATGACTACTGCTTCCATGTCAGAGACCCGTCTTTGTGTGTCGACCACATAACAGGTGATAGTGTCTGGCATGGAGGCGTACATTCCTCACTTTTTCTCGACCTAAAGCTTCCAGATCTTGGTTCAACACAGTTTGTTCTCGTTGTATACATAATAGAGAGGTGGCCCACAAAAGGTACTTAACCCTTTCATCACCAGAATTTCATACACTTTTTATTTCTGCTCGGAACCATGCCGAGTCTGTTCTCCAACTAGCCAAAAACTCCTTCATTAATAGAAAGTGTCAAAATCTTTCAAGATCTAACTCACCTCGTGATTTCTGGAATAACTTGCTTCTTCTTCTCCTCCTTTTTTTTCAACCAGATGGCACCACTGCTGTCACATCTCTTTCTAAAGTTCAACTCTTTCCTCAAACCTTCTATTCAGGGCTTATTCCTCCCTCTCTTCCACCCTCTGACTACTTCATGCTACCTATTAAAATTCTTCGCAATGATGTTTTCCATGCCCTCGCTGGCGTAAACCCTCGGAAGGCTTATGGACGTGATGGGGTCCCTCCTATTGCTCTCTGAAACTGTGCATCCGTGTTTCCACCTTGCCTAGTCAAACTAATTCAACTCTGTCTGTCAACATCTACCTTTCCTTCTTGCTGGAAGTTTGCCTACATTCAGCCTGCTCCTTAAAAGGATAAACGTTCTAATCCCTCAAAACTCAAATCCCCGTCCTATTGCTTTAATTTCCTGCCTACCCAAAGTTTTTTTTAATCTATCCTCAACACGAAGATTCTTAAATATCTATCTCTTCACAAACTTCTATTTGATCGCCAGTATGGGTTCCGTCAAGGCCGCTCTACTGGTGATTGTTTGGCTTTCCTTACGGAGTCTTGGTCATCCTCTTCTAGAGATTTTGGTGAAACTTTTGCTTTTGCCTTGGACATATCAAAAGCTTTTGATAGAGTCTGGCACAAAGCTTTGATTTCCAAACTACCCTCCCACAGCTCCTATCCCTCTCTCTCAAACTTCATCTCAAGTTTCCTTTCTGACCGTTCTATTGCTGCTGTGGTAGACGGTCACTGTTCTTCTCCTAAATCTATTAACATTGGTTTCCTCAGGGTTCTGTCCTGTCACCCACTCTCTTCTTTTTGTTCATCAGTGAGCTAAACTCATCTTCTAGTTCTATCCACTCCTACGCTGATGATACCACCCTACACATTTCCACGTCTTTTTATAGACGTCCAACACTTCAGGAAGTAAGGATTTCACGCAAGGAAGTCACAGAACGGCTGACTTCTGATCTTTCTAAAATTTTTGATTGGGCAGAGCAAATTTGATATTGTTCAATGTCTCAAAAACTCAATTCCTCCATCTATCAACTCGACACAACCTTCCAAACAACTATCCCTTCTTCTTCAATGACACTCAACTGTCTCCCTCTTCTACACTGAACATGCTTAGCCTTTCCTTTTCTAATAATTCAAACTGGAAACTTCACATCTCATCTCTAGCTAAAACAGCTACTATGAAGTTAGGTGTTCTGAGACGTCTCCGCCAGTTTTTCTCATCCCCCCAGCTGATAACTCTGTACAAGGGCCTTATCCGTCCATGTATGGAATATACTTTACATGTCTGAGGGGATTCCACTCATACCACTCTTTTAGACAGGGTGGATTCAAAAGCTTTTCGTCTCATAAACTCCTCTCCTGTAACTGACCGTCTTTAGCTTCTTTCTCATCGCCGCAATATTGTTTCTCTAGCTATCTTCTACCGTTATTTTCATACTAAGTGGTCTTCTGCCTGGCCTCCCCTCCATCCGCGACCTCGCTGCACAAGACGTTCTTCTTTCTCTCACCTCTATTGTGTCCACCTCTCTAATGCAAGAGTTAATCAGTATTTTCATTCATTCATCCCATTCTCAGGTAAACTCTGGAACTCCCTGCCTGTATCTATATTTCCACCATCCCATGACTTGAACTCCTTGAAGAGGGAGGTTTCAGGACACTTGTCCTTCAGTTTTTGACTACCGCTTGGGAACCCATCCGAGGACCGGCATCTCAGTGGGCCTTTTTTTTTTTATGGGAGTTTTGTTTCCTTGGTCGGTGTCTCTCCTACATAAAAAAAAAAGAAGTCAATATTAGCATAAAAAAAATTGTGAATTTATTAACTAATTCGGACACAGCGGGATAATGAAGTGAGATCACCGAGCTTGCTTTGCCGTCATCCATAAACCTTGCACAGATATTTAGGACAATATTGTATATTCACATTATTATTATAAAAAGATAATTAATCATTACTGTCCCCATTTATAACAAAGAACTTCAATTTCTTTTCATTTGAAATGATGCCATACTCATTACAGAAATCAAACAGAATATTAAGCTTCCTTTCACACACGTCCCTTGAAGTGGCAAGTATAACTGTATCGTCCATTAATAATAAGCAATGCATACATACACACACATGCACGCATACTTACATTATATACATGTATTACAAGTATACATGACATGCGTGCATTACTTGTATACGCACAAACACACACACACTCAAGTTCAGATAACAACACGTACGCACGTAAGTACAGACATACACACGCACATGAGCACATACATGTAAAAACGCACATAAATACATTCATACACGAACACAAGTATATATATATATATATATATATATATATATATATATATATATATATATATATATATATATATATATATATATATATATATATATATATATATATATATATATTTTTTTTTTTTTTTTTTTTTTTTTTTTTATGTAGGAAGGATACTAGCCAAGGGCAACAAAAATCTAATAAAAAAAATGCTCACTGAAATGCCAGTCCCATAAAAGGGTCAAAGCAGTGGTCAAAAATTGGTGGATAAGTGTCTTGAAACCTCCCTCTTGAAGGAATTCAAGTCATAGGAAGGTGGAAATACAGAAGAGGGCAGGGAGTTCCAGAGTTTACCAGAGAAAGGGATGAATGATTGAGAATACTGGTTAACTCTTGCGTTAGAGAGGTGGACAGAATAGGGGTGAGAGAAAGAAGAAAGTCTTGTGCAGCGAGGCCGCGGAAGGAGGGGAGGCATGCATTTAGCAAGATCAGAAGAGCAGTTGGCATGAAAATAGCGGTAGAAGACAGCTAGATATGCAACATTGCGGCGGTGAGAGAGGGGCTGAAGACAGTCAGTTAGAGGAGAGGAGTTGATGAGACGAAAAGCTTTTGATTCCACCCTGTCTAGAAGAGCAGTATGAGTGGAACCCCCCCAGACATGTGAAGCATACTCCATACATGGACGGATAAGGCCCTTGTACAGAGTTAGCAGCTGGGGGGGTGAGAAAAACTGGCGGAGACGTCTCAGAACACCTAACTTCATAGAAGCTGTTTTAGCTAGAGATGAGATGTGAAGTTTCCAGTTCAGATTATAAGTAAAGGACAGACCGAGGATGTTCAGTGTAGAAGAGGGGAACAGTTGAGTGTCATTGAAGAAGAGGGGATAGTTGTCTCTAAGATTGTGTCGAGTTGATAGATGGAGGAATTGAGTTTTTGAGGCATTGAACAATACCAAGTTTGCTCTGCCCCAATCAGAAATTTTAGAAAGATCAGAAGTCAGGCGTTCTGTGGCTTCCCTGCGTGATATGTTTACCTCCTGAAGGGTTGGACGTCTATGAAAAGACGTGGAAAAGTGCAGGGCGGTATCATCAGCATAGGAGTGGATAGGACAAGAAGTTTGGTTTAGAAGATCATTAACGAATAATAAGAAGAGAGTGGGTGACAGGACAGAACCCTGAGGAACACCACTGTTAATAGATTTAGGAGAAGAACAGTGACCGTCTACCACAGCAGCAATAGAACGGTCAGAAAGGAAACTTGAGATGAAGTTACAGAGAGAAGGATAGAAACCGTAGGAGGGTAGTTTTGAAATCAAAGCTTTGTGCCAGACTCTTGATTATCAAAGGGCTTTTGATATGTCCAAGGCAACAACAAAAGTTTCACCAAAGTCTCTAAAAGAGGATGACCAAGACTCAGTTTGGAAAGCCAGAAGATCACCAGTAGAGCGGCCTTGACGGAACCCATACTGGCGATCAGATAAAAGGTTGTGAAGTGATAGATGTTTAAGAATCTTCCTGTTGAGGATAGAGTCAAAAACATTAGATAGGCAGGAAATTAAAGCAATAGGACGGTAGTTTGAGGGATTAGAGCGGTCACCCTTTTTAGGAACAGGTTGAATGTAGGCAAACTTCCAGCAAGAAGGAAAGGTAGATGTTGACAGACAGAGCTGAAAGAGTTTGACTAGGCAAGGTGCAAGCACGGAGGCACAGTTTCGGAGAACAATAGGAGGGACCCCATCAGGTCCATAAGCCTTCCGAGGGTTTAGACCAGTGAGGGCATGGAAAACATCATTACGAAGAATTTTAATAGGTGGCATGAAGTAGTCAGAGGGTGGAGGAGAGGGAGGAACAAGCCCAGAATCGTCCAAGGTAGAGTTTTTAACAAAGGTTTGAGCAAAGAGTTCAGCTTTAGAAATACGAGTAGATGTGATAGCAGTGGTGCCATCTGGTTGAAGTAGAGGAGGGAAAGAAGAAGAAGCAAAGTTATTGGAGATATTTTTGGCTAGATGCCAGAAATCACGAGGGGAGTTAGATCTTGAAAGGTTTTGACATTTTCTGTTAATGAAGGAGTTTTTGGCTAGTTGGAGAACAGACTTGGCATGGTTCCAGGCAGAAATATAAAGTGCATGAGATTCTGGTGATGGAAGGCTTAAGTACCTTTTGTGGGCCACCTCTCTATCATGTATAGCACGAGAACAAGCTGTGTTAAACCAAGGTTTAGAAGGTTTAGGACGAGAAAAAGAGTGAGGAATGTATGCCTCCATGCCAGACACTATCACCTCTGTTATGCGCTCAGCACACAAAGACGGGTCTCTGACACGGAAGCAGTAGTCATTCCAAGGAAAATCAGCAAAATACCTCCTCAGGTTTCCCCAACTAGCAGAGGCAAAACTCCAGAGGCACCTTCGCTTAGGGGGATCCTGAGGAGGGATTGGAGTGATAGGACAAGATAAAGATACGAGATTATGATCGGAGGAGCCCAACGGAGAAGAAAGGGTGACAGCATAAGCAGAAGGATTAGAGGTCAGGAAAAGGTCAAGAATGTTGGGCGTATCTCCAAGACGGTCAGGAATACGAGTAGGGTGTTGCACCAATTGCTCTAGGTCATGGAGGATAGCAAAGTTGTAGGCTAGTTCACCAGGATGGTCAGTGAAGGGAGAGGAAAGCCAAAGCTGGTGGTGAACATTGAAGTCTCCAAGAATGGAGATCTCTGCAAAAGGGAAGAGGGTCAGAATGTGCTCCACTTTGGAAGTTAAGTAGTCAAAGAATTTCTTATAGTCAGAGGAGTTAGGAGAGAGGTATACAGCACAGATAAATTTAGTATGAGAATGACTCTGTAGTCGTAGCCAGATGGTGGAAAACTCGGAAGATTCAAGAGCGTGGGCACGAGAGCAGGTTAAGTCATTGCGCACATAAACGCAGCATCCAGCTTTGGATCGAAAATGAGGATAGAGAAAGTAGAAGGGAACAGAAAAGGGGCTACTGTCAGTTGCCTCAGACACCTGAGTTTCAGTGAGGAAAAGAAGATGAGGTTTAGAAGAGGAGAGGTGGTGTTCTACAGATTGAAAATTAGATCTTAGATCGCGAATGTTGCAGAAGTTAATGAAGAAAAAGTTGAGGGGGGTGTCAAGACACTTAGGGTCGTCGACGGAAAGGCAGTCCGACCTGGGGACATTTATGATCCCCTCCCCAGATGGGGACTCCGAGGTTGGTGTAGGAGTCGCCATGATTTTAAAATTTTTGAGTGAAGGGTGTGTGTGTTATTAGGTGCTTGTAGTTTTGTGTGGAGGAAGAGAGTTGTCTTTAGAGGGCAGGCTGTGACTACCCCCCTTCTGTTGTGAGACACAAAGGGAAACGTTCAGTGAGGTCACAGCTGGGTTTAATGATAAGTTCACAGCACCCCCTGAACAGTGCTTTAGACCTCACTGGGAGTAATTCATACACTCATATATATATATATATATATATATATATATATATATATATATATATATATATATATATATATATATATATATATATATATATATATATATATATATACGATTTTTAAAACAAGTGAAGTTAGCGATGGACGTGATGTTTTGAGGCAGACTGTTCCAGGACCTGCTTCCTCTGAACAAGACACTTCATGTTCGTCACTAATTATCTGTGGTGTTCAGCTCAAGTCTCTCCTGATATGACCTTGCAGTTTATCACTTCTTTTCTTTCCCTCTTCCTTACCAACACGTGGTCTGCGTGACTCATCGTGCACGTTATCCTGCTAACCAGTGTTTGCAGCCACACGAGTTACACAGCGCCACTTGTAACTGTGACTCTACAATAACGACGTTGCGACGATTTTCCTGACGAGTTTCCTGAAAAGCAAACGATTATACACTGATTGCCGCGAAAAGTAAATAAAATAAAAGTTCAGAGTTGTTTTGTGTGCTTCTTGAGTCTGTTTGTTTGTCTGTCAGCAATAACTCGCCATTCTCCTTAATTAATGACACTACTCTTGGTGTTATTCTGTGTGTTACTATTTGTGGTCTTTCCATCAGTGCTGCTCTTGCTGTTGCTGATAGTAGCGCTTGCTGTGATTTATATCTTCTTCTTCTTCTTCTTCTTCTTCTTCTTCTCTTCTTCTTCTTCTTCTTCTTCTTCTTCTTCTTCTTCTTCTTCTTCTTCTTCTTCTTCTTCTTCAAACACGTGGCAGTGTATCTGTTATAGGAGGACTTTCCCCTATTCGGCAAGAAACAAGCGAGCAAAGAGACACTCTAGCGAAGTACAAAGAAATCGTGTCAAAGAATTGTATGCAGCGACAAAAAAGCGACCAAAGAGAGACTCTAGCGAGGCACAAACAAGGCGTGGACAGGAATTGTAAGCAGCGGCAAACCAGCCAACAAATAGTCGATCTAGCGAAGCAGAAGGACACAATGTACTCGTCCAAGTCTTGCGTGCGGCAAGACGAGGGCGAGACAGTGCAGGAGTGTGGGGAAGAAGCCAAGGCCGTGCAAGGTTACTGTGAGGTGATCCGCCGCCAGGTGCCCGTCCTCACCAAGGCGGAGCTGCACGGCCTGGGCGGCGGACTCCTCCTGGGTGTGGGCGGCTTTGGCTCCGTGAGGCTGGTGGGGCAAGAGAATGGCGCCCCGGCGGTGGTGAAGGAGCTGCTGCAAGCCGACCAGCTGCTGCCGGTGCTGAAGGAGGCTACTTTTCTGCTGCAGCTCGGTGGAGCAGGCGGGGCGCCTCGGCTTCTAGGTAACTTGTGTTGTCATGCATGTATACACAGAAAAACAGCAATATTGTATGGAGTATAGTTGACGGGTGGCGTGTGGTGGTGTCTGAGGTGTGTGGGTGTGTGTGTTGCAGGCGTGTGCCAGGCGCCCCCCGCCCTGGTGCAGGAGTTCGTGGGGCAGACGTACGACACGTACCTGGAGGTGTGTTCCGTGAAGGGGTTCCTGGAGTCACTGCAGGCCGTGTGCCAGTGTCTGGAGGAAGTGCACGCCAAAGGCATCGTGCACAACGACTTGAAGTGGAACAACATCACCTTCAGTGGCTCAGTGAACGCGCCCCGCTTCCACATCATCGACTTTGGGTGGGCTTCCTCCAGCGGCAGCGTGGTGGTGGAGAAGGAGGAAGGCCAGAGTGACGAGGACAGCTTCACTGAGGCCTCACACTCCCGGCAAGCCCCCTGGATGGCGCCTGAGGTGTTTGGAGGAGGGCGTGTGTTCCCCTCAGGTGACGTGTACAGCCTCGGCTTCCTGATGGGCTGCCTGATGGACAGGTGCCCTCACGACTTCTTGATAGGTCCCCTCAGGAGTCTGTCACGCTCGTGCACTGCGCGGGACGCGAGCCGCCGCCCCTCCCTCGCCCGCGTGGCTCACTGCCTCGCTATCCTTGCCGGCATCCTCACCCCTCACCAGCTGGATCACTACTTTGAGGAGGCCGAAGAGGAAGAGGAGGAGGAGGAGGAAGAGGAGGAGGAGGAGGACGAGAAAGAAGAGGAGAAGGAGGAGGAGGAGGAGGAGGAGGAGGAGGAAGACGAGAAAGAAGAATAGAAGGAGGAGGAGGAGGAAGGCCAGGCCGACGGAGAGGGGGAGGAGGCCGAGGCTGTGCAGGCAGAAGAGGAAGAGAAGAAGGAACAGGGTGAAGACAGTGACAGCGTGAAGGAAGAGGGAAAGAAGAAGGAAGAGGTTGGTGAAGATGATGATGCACATTCAGATGATGAAGAAGAAGACGAGGTCGATGATAAAGCGTCAGAAGAGGATGAAGGGGAGAAAGACGATGAAGATGATGACATGATGAAAGACAAAATGAAGGTTGAAAAGTGCGAGGAGTTTGATAATGTAGAGTTGGAATCAGAAGAGGAAGAAGAGGATGAGAGAGGAAATGAGGGAGAATATATAGAGTCAGAAGAAGAGAATAAAGAAGACAATGGAAACGATGAAATTTTGATAGAAGAGAAGAAAAAGAAGAAAGAAGACGGTGAGGAAGACGATATACAGTCTGAAGAGGAAGAGAGAGATAAAGGCGATATAGAAGAGGAGGATGAAGGAGATGAGAGAGAAGAGGAACGTGAAGGAAATGATAGAGAAGACAGACATATAGATGATAGAGAAGAGAAACATGAAGGAGATAGAGAAGAGAAAGATTCAGATGACATAGATGAAAAGGAAGAAGGAGGAGATGATATAGAAGAGGAAGATAATGGAGATGATATAGAAGAAGAAGGTGAAGGAGATAAAAATGACGATATAGAAAGTCGAATACGAAGAAGAGCAAAGAGGAAACTTGGTAGATGACGAATTCTGATGCAGTGTGAGTGTGAGAGTGAGTGTGAGAGTAGATGAGTAGATGTGTGTGTGTGTGTGTGTGTGTGTGTGTGTGTGAGAGAGAGAGAGAGAGAGGAAAATTATAAAAAAAAATATATAAAAAGGATGGTGAAATTGGCACAGAAGAAGAGGAAAAGAAAGATTAGAAAGAGAAGGAAGTGAAAAATACAATGACAAAAGAAGAGGAAGAGGAGAAGAGAAAATGGAGGAGGATGGATTGAAGAACGAGGAAGATGAGGAAGCCAATGATGTATTATCGAGTAAAGGATGAGAGAGAGGAGGAAGATGACGAAGAGGAATAGAAAGAAAATGAAGGAGGGGGATTCAACATTACTGTGAAATATTAAGAGGAAGAGAAAATGAAAGAAAACAAGGAAGAGGAATGAAGAATTCATTCAATTATAGTGTAACATAAGAAGAGGAACAGAAAGAGGAGGTAGATGACAAAGAGGAAGAGAAAGAGACGGGAAAGGTGTAATCAAGGAAGAGAAAGAGGAGGAAGACGAGGAAGAGGAAAAGAAAGAGAAGGAAGTGGAGGAAACCAATGATAAAGTGAGACAAAAAGAGGAAGAGAAGGACGACGGAAACAAGGACGAGGAAGAGGCGCTTGTGGTACCTGGATGTAGAACCTGTCACCACCAAAGACAATTTGTGGACGAGTACACAAGGTGGTGGGATGGCCTGAAAAGAAAGTAAACAAAAAAATAAATAAGATTAAAAGATGAAAAAAAAGATGAAAAGATAAAAACAAATAAAAAGATGAAAGAAAGAAAGATAAGAAATATAAAAGATAAAAAATGGAAGGATTACAATAGGAAAATAAAAATGATAATGGAATTTGTTGGCATGAATGAATGGTGACTCCTTCATTATAACATTTGTGATTTGTGAAAAGAAAAGAGAAAAGAAAATAACAAAGAGAAAGAAAGGGAGATCCGTGTTTGTAGTGGAGAACAAAATAAAATAAAGGAAAAAAGGAAAATAAATAAAAGAAAAAGTTAAAAAGAAAAGAAAAAAAGGACAAAAATTGTTTTCATTTGGAACGTATAATGGCTTGTCTTAAATTGGTGGGTTGTGTAAAAAAAGAAAACAAAAGAAATCGATGAGTAATGAGAGTTGTTGGTGTGAATGAAAGGGAAAAAAATATAAAAAAAATAATAAAATTGATAAAAATATAAATGGATTAAAAAGTTTACTAGAATTAAAAATATAAAAAAAATGAAAAAGTAAAAAAAATAGATTAGAAATTAAGAAAAAATATAAAAAATCAAGAAAATTTTCAAACTCGAAAAAAAGATAAACACATAAAAATACAAAAAAGAAATAGACAAAATAATTAAAAGTTAAAGATGAAAAGTAATAAGTCACTAAAAGAATGAATGTTGTTGGCATGAATTATTTGAAATGTATAATGCATTGCTGGAAATTTTGTGTCTTTCTCAGAGTGAGTAAAAAAAAAAGAATGAAAAAAAAATCTAAATATAAAATAATGATAATAAAGGATGACTAATGAAAATAAAAAAAGACAAAAAAGATAAAAATAAAAAAAATGAAAAAAAATAAATGTGAAAAATAAAAAAATAAATAAATATATAAAAATAAAAAATAAAGGGAACAAAAATAAAAAGACAAAAATATATAAATGATGAAAAACATTAAAGATTAAAAAAAATTGAAAAGATGAAAAGACAAAAAAAAATAAAAAAAAGATTTAAAACTTAAAAAAAAATAGACATTAAAAATTATGAAATAAACACAAGATAAGAGAGAAAAGTTTAAAGCAAAAAAAAGATAAAAGATTCAACAAATACAAAAAAAAAGATAGAATAATAAAAAGATGAAGTAATAAGATAATAATAAGATGATCAATGTTGTTCCCATAAATTAATTGAAATATGTAATGCATTGCTTGAAAATTTTGAATTTTGTTTATAGAAAAAAAGGGAGAGAAAAATAAAAAAAAATATAAAGAATAGAAAAGAAAACAGAAAAACAACAAAAGAAAGGAAAAAAGAAATGAGTGATGACGAATGAAAGTTGTTGTTATCAATGAATGTTGACTTTTCCCTTTGTTATGAAAATTATCGTGTCAAAAATAAAAGACAAGAAAGAAAAAAAAAACAAGAAAAAGAAAAGATGAGAAGAAAAGAAGAGACTAGATAATATATATATATATATATATATATATATATATATATATATATATATATATATATATATATATATATATATATATATATATATATATATATTAAAGAGAAAAAACAAGAAAAGAAATAGAAAAAATGAAGAAAAAAATTAAACAAAAAATTTAAAGAATATTTTAAAAGATGAAAAAGGTAAAAGACGAAATGATAGAAAAAATAAGATGATAAAAATAAAATAAAAAGATAAGAAGATAATGAAAGTGTTAGGCATGAATTGATAGCGACTCCTGCCTTGACCATCAAAGCTGTGTAACAAGGAAAGAAGTGATGAAATTAGCACAGAAGAAGAGGAAAACCAAGACCAGAAACAGGAGGAAGCCAAAGATACAGTGACAAAGGAAGAGGAAGAGAAACAAGAGGAAAAGGAGGATGAGGGAGTGAAGAACGAGGAAGATGAGGAAGCCAGTGATGTAAATGACGAGAAAAGGAAGAGAGAGAGGAGGGAGATGAGAAAGAGGAAGACAAAGAGAAGGAAGAATTCATTCGCTATTGTGTAACAAAAGAAGAGGAAAGGAAAGAGGAGGGAGATGAGGAAGAGAAAGAGAAAGAGAAGGAAGGATTAATTCAACTATTGTGTAACATAAAAAGAGGAAAAGAAAAATAAAGGAGATGAGGAAGAGAAAAAGAAAGGAAGGAAGAGGAGGAAGCCAATGAAAGTGTAACAGAGAGAGAGAGGAGTTGAACGATAGTGTAACGTAAGAAGAGGAAAAGAAAGGGGAGGAAGACGAGGAAGAAAAAGAGAAGGAAGAGGAGAAAGTCCTTGATAGTGTAACAGAAGAAGAGGAAGAGAAGGACGAGGGAGACAAGGACGAGCAAGAGACACTTGTGATACCTAGATGTAGAACCTGTCACCACCAAAGACAATTTGTGCACCAGTACACAAGGTGGTGGGATGGGCTGGTGAGGGGCGCCACGGACACTCTGCGTGGTGACCTGTCTCCCCAGACAGGAGCACTTGTGTTTCTGAGTCCATTAACAGTTTATGAATAAAAATAAAATAAAATAAATAAATAAATAAAAATAAGAGATAAAAAAGATAAGAGAAAAAAAAGATAGATAAAATAAAAATGAAAATGAATAAATAATCAAAACGTGAAAAATAAAAATTAAAAAGGCAAAAAAAAGAGGAAATGGGAAAAAAGCGAAAAGATAAGAAGTAAAAAAAATAAAATGAGAAAATAAAATAGAAAAATAAATAAGAAAGAAAAAAATAAGATAAAATAAAACAAAAAGGTCAGAAATGACAAAAAAAAGATAAAAAAAATTAGAATACAAAAAAATGAATAAAATTAAAAGATAAAATAAATAAATAAGATAAGATAAAAAAAAAAAAACATAATCCTTTCACGGCAATACGAAACAATTAGCAGCAGCAGAAGTAATGCTTGAAATCTTTACATAAGCATGAACAGGAAAGAAGAGGGTGAAGAAGAACAGATTTTGCAATTTGTACACAGTTTAAAGATTGGAGGTCACTGTAGAACAAGAAAAGATGTCTCACAGTGATTAGTAATTCAAGAAAGATGTATCAAGTACTGCTCAAAGGGTTAAAGAAGACAAAAAAAAAAAATAATAATAATAATGACGAATATAAAAAAAAAAGAAATATAAAAGATCAAAGATATATAAAGATAAAAGATAAAAAGATTAAAAGATAAAAAGATATACAAAATAAAAAAAAAGATAAAGATTAAAAAGATGAAAAAGAGAAAATAATGAAGATAATGAAAGTTGTTGGCATGAATAAATGGTTTTTGTCATGAAATGTATGATTGCTGTAAAAAATAAAAGGAAAGAAAAAAGAAAGAAAAAAGAAAAAAAGTTGAAACAAAAATATAAAAAAGAAATATAAAAGATAGAAAACTATAAAAGACATAAAAGGAAAAAAAGAAAAGAAAATATAATATCAATAAAGATAAAACAGATAAAAGATAAAAGAAAAAAAATATATAGACAAAGATAAGAAATAGATAAGAAGAGATATAAATAGATAGATTGATAGAAAGTTAAACGAAAAAATAAAATGATACAAATTAAAAAAAAAAACATATATACAAAATGATCAAAAAAATATTGGAAAAAGGAAAATGAAAGTTGTTGGCATGAATGAATGGTGAATTTTATATTTATTATGAAATTTGTGATTTGTGCAAAAGAATAACAGAGAAAAATGGAAAGAAAAAGATAAAAAAGATAAAAAACAGGTTAAAAGAAATAAAAGATATAAAGATAAAAAAAAAAAAATTTAATTAAAAATAAATGTAAAGAAGGTAAAAGTATGAAGAAAATAAAAGAGAAAAATAAAATAGATAGAATAAAAAACTTAAATCAAATATAAAATTATAAAAAAAGTTAAAAAGAAAAAAGAAAAGAAAAAAGAGAAAATGAAAAAAAAGATAATGAAAACTGTTGACATGAATGAATGGTGAATTTGTGATTTGTGTAAAAAATAAAAAAAAAAATAAAAAAGAAAAAAACGATGACTAGTGAGCGATGTCTAATGTAAATTGTTGTCGTGATAAAAAAAAAAAATTTCTGTGATATATGTAAAAAAAAAAAAAGGAAAACGGAGAATAACGGAGGAAAAAAAAATAGTATCGTGTTTGGCTTTTAAGTGGATGGTTGAAAGTCAGCCACCTTTGTCCCAAAGACTGTATTGCTGCCATGTAGAATGTATTAAACATTGCGTGAAATTTGTGATTTTGAAAACAAGAAAATAAAAAAAAAAGAATAAATAAAAATACGAGAATTGTTGTCATTTGAAATGCATTAAGCATTACCTGAAATTTGTGACTTGTAAAATAAGAAGAAAGAAAAAAAATTAAATAAAAAAAATTTAAAAAACGGTCAAAGAAAAACGAAAATGAGAATTGTTGTCAATTTAAATTTATCAAGCATTGCCTGAATTTGTGATTTATGTACAAAAAAATAAATAAATAAAATAAAATAGATAAAAAAAAATAGTATTTGTAGTGAGCGATGACTAATGAAAACTGTTGGCCTGAATGAATGGTGGCTCCTGCCTTCATCATGTACTATATGAAGGTCAGGGTGTTTGTGCAGCTTCATTCATTGTTAGTGACAAGGGACTGTGTGCTTGTACAACTTAGGTCACTGCTGCTAATAACAACCTCTTTTATTGCTAGTAACAATATATTTCCTTTTTTATCTAAGATTTGAATAAATAGAAAAAATAAATAAAATTCGTGTGATTAATTCTTTGCAAGGATCAGTAAATAGTAAACAGAGATCTAATGTGAAGTGGAAGAGGAAAAGAAGATAAATTTGAAGAAAAGATAAAAGCGAATATTGAATATAAAGGGGAAAAGGAAAGAAATTGAAGGAAGAACAAAGGGGAGGGAAAGGAAATGAAGGAGAGAAAAGCCCACCTGGTTGGGGACAAGAGGGATGTGTGTCAGCAGGTCAAGGGAGAAAGAAACATTTGTAGGGAACAAGAATGAACATAGTGAAGGGAAGGGAACAGTAATAAATGGTAGAAAGAGAATAATCCTCCTGGTGGGGATAAAAGACATAAATCACTGCACAAGACTTTCCTCTTTCTTTCACTTCTGTTCTGTCCACCTGTCTAATACGACAGTTAACCAGTATTCTAAATTATTCGTCCCTTTTCTGGTAATCTCTGGAACTCCCTGCCTGTTTCTGTAATTCATCCTTCCTACGACTTGTACTCTTTCAAGGAGGTAGTTTTGGATGATACTTTTTGACCTTTCTTTACGAACTGATACTCTGAGAGGGCCTTTTTTTTTTTTTCTTTTTCCTTTTTTTTTTTCTTAGTCTTTGTTGCGCCTGTTCAGTGCCCTCTTACATAAAAAAAATAGGAAGGAAAGAAACATTTGCAACACCTGAGACATTTACCCACAGCCACACACACCATTCCTCAGCCAGCCTGCTAAATGCAAGACTGGTGGGGATAAGAGGGATGTGTGTCAGTAGATTAGAGAAGATAAGAAATAATTTATAACATTTGAAGTGTCTCTATACAGCTGCAAACACTATTTCTCAATCAGGCTCTATGACCCAGGGGTTTCCATAGAAGAAGGACATATATCAGTAGCCTGGGGGAGAAAAGAAATATTTACGACATCTGAAACATTGACGTACAGCCACAGCACCACTGTCCTGTTCCTCAGCCAGCCTCCATGAAGCAGGGTGTGCAGGCGAGAGGGCAGCGAGTTGTAACACGTACGTTGTTGACAGAGGCGAGGCGTGCAGGGAGCGATGCCACACTGGGGGCACTGTGGCATCACTAGCTTTTAGTTTTAGTTTACTGACAAAATATAAAGATTAAAAAATACATATTACACACAAATACTGCTTGTCCATTCAAATATTGTATGTCCCTCGTCTGTCTCTTTCCTCTAGTAGGACTTTGCCATTCAAATAAATAAGTCCTACAAAAGTGCCGAATCTTCAAATATTCAACCAATAATTCCCTAAAACTGATAAACATTCAGCCCATTAATAAAAACTCAAGTTCAGGCGCAGCGTTCTTTTACGTAGTTACGTTTTGGCACAACACAATCGCGACCTGACCAGACAAACTAAAAAAGGCTAAAAACACATTAAAAATAATAAAACACTTCTCTTGAGGAGAGGGATGAAGTGACTGCCCTTGCAGTGGGAACCACCTCAACTCCTGTGACACCAACACATGAACACACACACCCTGTCCTGCCGTGCAGGGATCCTATTGGTGGATGGAAATCAAAACACTAACTATAACAAAAGTTACAGACGCTACACCTGAACAATTACAAAAAGTAAATAAATTCAAACCTTATTTTCTCATGTTTGTTTGTTTCAACTTTCTTTATTTTTCTTTTCCGTATATCGTTCTTTTCCCTCATATTTTCTTCCATTCTTTAGGTATATTTTTGACGGTATTAAAAAAAAAAAAAAAAAAAACGGAATATTCTCCAGCACTCGTGTTTCAAAGTTGACGGACACGAGGAAGTGTACTGTAAGGATAAGAGTGACTGAAGACACGAGACAAATGAACAGCGCAGCAGAGTGGCGCAGTGGAAGCGTGCTGGGCCCATAACCCAGAGGTCCGTGGATCGAAACCACGCTCTGCTAACAAGGAAAAGCTTCTCTTTATTGTTATTACACGCCCAAGGTAGTGTGGAGGAGTCAGTTGCTCAAAGCCCCTAGAAGTAGCAGCAGAGTGGCGCAGTGGAAGCGTGCTGGGCCCATAACCCAGAGGTCCGTGGATCGAAACCACGCTCTGCTAATCTGACGGTAGTTTTTGGGGGCGGCAGTGAGGCCGTGATGTATTTTGCTGATTTTCCTTGGAATGACTACTGCTTCCATGTCAGAGACCCGTCTTTGTGTGTCGACCGCATAACAGGTGATAGTGTCTGGCATGGAGGCGTACATTCCTCACTTTTTCTCGACCTAAACCTTCCAAACCTTGGTTCAACACAGCTTGTTATCGTGGTATACATGATAGAGAGGTGGCCCACAAAAGGTACTTAAGCCTTTCATCACCAGAATCTCATACACTTTATATTTTTTGCCCGGAACCATGCCAAGTCTGTTCTCCAGCTAAAAACTCCTTCATTAATAGAAAGTGTCAAAATCTTTCAAGATCAAACTGCACTCGTGACTTCTGGCATCTAGCCAAAAATATCTCCAATAACTTTGCTTCCTCTTCTTTCCATCCTTTATTTCAACCAGATGGCACCACTGCTATCACATCTATCTCTAAAGTTCAACTCTTTCCTCAAACCTTTTATTCGGGGCTTATTCCTCCCTCTCTTCCACCCTCTGACTACTTCATGCTACCTATTAAAATTCTTTGCAATGATGTTTTCCATTCCCTCGCTGACCTAAACCCTCGGAAGGCTTATGGACCTGATGGGGTGACTCCTATTGTTCTCCGAAATTGTGCCTCCGTGCTTGCACCTTGCCTAGTCAAACTCTTTCAACTCTGTCTGTGAACATCTACCTTTCCTTCTTGCTGGAAGTTTGCCTACATTCTGCCTGTTCCTAAAAAGGATGACCGTTCTAATCCCTCAAACTACCGTCCTATTGCTTTATTTTTTTTTCTGCCTATCTAAAGTTTTTGAATCTATCCTCAACAGGAAGATTCTTAAACATCTATCTTGTTACAACCTTCTATCTGATCGCCAGTATGGGTTCCGTCAAGGCCGCTCTACTGGTGATCTTCTGGCTTTCCTTACTGAGTCTTAGTCATCCTCTTTTAGAGATTTTGGTGAAACTTTTGCTATTGCCTTGGACATATCAAAAGCTTTTGATAGAGTCTGGCACAAAGCTTTGATTTTCAAACTACCCTCCTACAGCTTCTATACTTCTCTCTATAACTTCATCTCAAGTTTCCTTTCTGACCGTTCTATTGCTGCTGTGGTAGACGGTCACTGTTCTTCTCCTGAATCTATTAACAGTGTTGTTCTTCATGATTCTGTCCTGTCACCCACTCTCTCTGTCACCCACCCACTTTTATTCATCAATGACTTAAACTAAACTTCTTGTCCTATCCACTCCTACGCTGATGATACCACCCTACACTTTTCCACGTTTATTAATAGACGTCGAACACTTCAGGAAGTAAACATTTCACGCAGGGAAGCCACAGAACGCTTGACTTCTGATCTTTCTAAAATTTCTGATTGGGGCAGAGCAAACCTGGTATTGTTCAATGCCTCAAGAACTCAATTCCTCCATCTATCAACTCGACACAACCTTCCAGACAACTATCCCCTCTTCTTCAATGACACTCAACTGTCCCCCTCTTCTACACTGAACATCCTCGGTCTGTCCTTTACTTATAATCTGAAATGGAAACTCCATACCTCATCTCTAGCTAAAACAGCTTCTATGAAGTTAGGTGTTCTGAGACGTCTCCTCCAGTTTTTCTAACAACGCCCCCCCCCACCAGCTGCTAACTATGTACAAGGGCCTTATCCGTCCATGTATGGGGTATGCTTCACATGTGTGGGAGGGTTCCACTCATACTGCTCTTCTAGACAGGGTGGAATCAAAAGCTTTTCTTCTCATCAACTCCTCTCCTCTAACTGACTGTCTTCAGCCTCTCTCTCACTGCCGCAATGTTGCATCTCTAACTGTCTTCTACCGCTATTTTTATGCTAACTGCTCTTCTGATCTTGCTAACTGCATGCCTGCCCTCCTCCCGTGGCCTCGCTGCACAAGACTTTCTTCTTTCTCTCACCCCAATTCTGTCCACCTCTCTAATGCAAGAGTTAACCAGTATTCTCAATCATTCATCCCTTTCTCTGGTAAACTGTGGAACTCCCTGCCTGCTTCTGTATTTCCACCTTCCTATGACTTGAATTCCTTCAAGAGGGAGGTTTCAAGACACTTATCCTTCAATTTTTGACTACCACTTTGGACCCTTTTCTGGGACTGTCATCTCAGTGTTTTTTCTATTTTCTTTATTGGATTTTTGTTGCCCTCGGCCAGTGTTCCTCATACATAAAAAAAAAAAAAACAGCGGCGTGCGCCCGGGCATGGGTTCCTGTTGGCCACGGCTGGAGGTTAGGAGGGGCACTGACTCCACTCCAAGGAGCGCAGTGGTCCCTTCTGAATCGAAGTCCCCCAGTTGAAGGCACTATCCTTGCCCTGAAATTATATATATATATATATATATATATATATATATATATATATATATATATATATATATATATATATATATATATATATATATATATATATATATATATATATATATATATATATATATATATATATATATATATATATATTAGTAGGAGGCATTAGACAGCTGCCAAAACGATAATCACTCTCAGTGAGATCTCAAGCATTGGACCAGTTTGCATTGATCAGGCGGTGCTGTCAACTTTCCAGTGGCCAAGCTGTGACCTCACTGAAATTTCCCTTTGTGTCTCACAACACAAGGGAGCAGTCACAGCATGCCCTGTAAAGACAACTGTACATGCACTTGGTACACACACCCTTTTCTTAAGTCAAAATTCATTATGGCGACTCCTATACCAGCCTCGGAGTCCCCATCATGGGAGGGGACCAAAAAAGTCCCCAGGTCGGACTGTTCCTCTGGTATTGACCCTAAGTGTCTTGACACCCCCTCAACTTTTCCTTCATTAATTTCTGCATCATTCGCGGTTTTAGATCAAATTTTCAATCTGTGGAACGCCACCTCTCCTCTATTAAGCCTCATCTTCTTTTCTTTACTGAAACACAGTTGTCTGAGGCAACTGACAGTGACTCCTTTTCTGTTCCCTCCTACTTTCTCTATCCTCATTTTCAATCCAAAGCTGGATGTTGCGTCTACGAGTATGTGCGCAGCGACTGACTTGCTCTCGTGTCTACGCTCTTGAATCTTTCGAATTTTCCACCATCAGGTTACGACAATAGGGTCAGTCTAAGCACCTCCCTTTTCGCTCTTTGATCTCACATCAGGCTCTTCGAATTCTCAGTATGTTGAGATCCACGCATGTGTGAAGCCGCCTCGACATCGCTCGTTCTTGTCAGTACCAAACACGCACACAGGCTGAACACTGAAGGGACACGCTGTGCACTCTGGCATGCATTCAGCCACGCATTCAAGGCCCAGCAGCTGAGCAGTGTCAAGTATCTCACTAGTGCTTTATTTGTACTCCATAAAAAGACTAAAGACAATTTCTTTATTTTATTTTTCTATCAAATTTGGAAGGAAATTTCATTCATTGATGTATGGGAGGCGTGGAGGGAAGGACAGTTTCTTAGAGGGGGCGTGGTGTTGAAAAGGTGAAGAACCACTGGGTTACATCAACAGACTAATAACCCGGAAGACAAACAAACAGTCAAACAGAGATGGATATTAAGAAAAGAGAGAAGATAAACAGTAGAGATAAAGAAAAGATAAAAAAGATTAAAAAAAGTGAGAGAAAGAGACAATGACAGACGAATAAAATTAATAACCTACAAAATAAAACACAATAAGCCACACCTCCATCTCATTTAACCTTGAACACTCACCTGGAGGAAAGAGAACCGTACAGGAGATAAAAGGAAGGTGCATTATGATTGGCCTTGTTACTCCTTCAAACACGAGATTGCCACAGTCTTCATTACTAATAACTTCTCTTGTGGCAGGACGGAGGCTGAGAGGGAGAGAGAGAGAGAGAGAGAGAGAGAGAGAGAGAGAGAGAGAGAGAGAGAGAGAGAGAGAGAGAGAGAGAGAGAGAGAACACTCCGTACTCCCACAAGCCAGGCAGGTGTGTGTGTGTGTGTTCATGAATCAGTCAGTCAGTAAATTCATGTCAACAAGACCAGTAAAAAAGAAAAGAAATGATAAAACATGAGTAAATAGAGTAAATGGAAATAAAAATAGATAAATAATTCAATAAAGTCAACGAAACATTAAATACTAACGCAAAAAAAAAAACACCAATAGAAAATAATAGATGAAAATGATGAACACACGAAGAAACTGATAGGATTTTGTGAAGGGAAGTAAAGTGAGGGAAGAAGATAATAATTTAGTTAATAAGTTATATGATTTTCTCCTCCTCCTCCTCCTCCTCCTCCTCCCATAAGTCCTAGCCTCCAATATGGCTTAATTAACGTCAGGTGACATACCGTGAGAAGCGAAGATCACCTGTGCCGGTAACACTTCTTTCAGCACCTCACCTGTACGAGAGAGAGAGAGAGAGAGAGAGAGAGAGAGAGAGGAGAGAGAGAGAGAGAGAGAGAGAGAGAGAGAGAGAGAGAGAGAGAGAGAGGTATGTAGAATGTCAGAAAAATGTATGTAAGGATGAGAGAAATAAAGCAAGAAGATAGAAGTGGAAAGGAGAGAAAGAGAAAAGAAAGAGAGAAGAGAAAAGCAGAGAGAAAAAGGAGGATAAGAGAAACGTCCATTGTTGTTAAGAGAGAGATAGAGACAAAGAGACAAACAAAAGCAAAGACATAGAGAAACGAAAATATAAAGTAAAAAAAAAAAAAAAAGAAAGAAAAGAGAGAGAAGTAGACAATATATGAAAGGAAAGAAATGAGACACGATATGAATGCAGTTTAATTGTAACCAGGGAAGAATTGGAGGTTATTTGCACCAAGACTCCGTGCGCTCAGTCCACGCTCCGAGGCTCCAGATTCGGTTAATTACAGAGCAATTGCATCCACATTTTGCTGAACGGCTGAGGAAAAAAGCATAGGATTCGACTTGTATACAGGTTTAATTAATTATTTTTGTGTACTGTATCTGACTCTCTCTCTCTCTCTCTCTCTCTCTCTCTCTCTCTCTCTCTCTCTCTCTCTCTCTCTCTCTCTCTCTCTCTCTCTCTCTCTCTCTCTCTCTATCTGCTTCGGTTTTATTTTTTTTCTTGTTCTGTTCCTTTTCTATTTTCTTTCCTTGTGTCTGTTTCCTTAATTTCTTTTCTTGATTTCCTTTTGCCTTTTTCCTTCCTTTCTTTCTTCCATTTCTTTCTTTCTTCCCTCCTTCCTTTCTTCTTTCCTTTTATCTGCACTTTATATTTTCCTTCCTTTCCCGTTATTTATTTTTTTTTCAAACTCAATTATACTCTCTCTCTCTCTCTCTCTCTCTCTCTCTCTCTCTCTCTCTCTCTCTCTCTCTCTCTCTCTCTCTCTCTCTCTCTTGGAAATGGAAGCAAATTGTAATTATTG
Source organism: Scylla paramamosain (assembly GCF_035594125.1). NCBI lineage: Eukaryota > Metazoa > Arthropoda > Malacostraca > Decapoda > Portunidae > Scylla > Scylla paramamosain. The sequence continues at coordinate 3,197,957 of NC_087158.1, read as the reverse complement.
GGAACTGGTGCTTGTTTTTTTATATTTGGAAATCAATGGTCTCTGTATAATCATGTTTCTCTCTCTCTCTCTCTCTCTCTCTCTCTCTCTCTCTCTCTCTCTCTCTCTCTCTCTCTCTCTCTCTCTCTCTCTCTCTCTCTCCGACCTGTTTATCAAATCATTTATCGGTTTTCTCCTCTTTTATTAATTTTTTTTTTTTATAATTTTCTATGTTTACCTATGTCTCTGTCTGTTTGTCTGTCTGTCTGTGTGGCTTTTTTTTTCTGTGTGACAGTCTGCCTATCTATATGTCTCTCTGTCTTTTTTCTCTGTTTTTGTCTATATGTTTGTTTACGTATGTATGTGTATTTGTATGTATGCATGTATGTATGTATCTATCTATCTGTCAGTGAATCTTTATGTAAATCATCTACTTGTTTTCTGCCTATTCACCTTTATATTTATCTATCTATCTATCCGTCAGTTTACGTGCCTGTCTATCTATCCATCTACTTATCTGTCTATCTATCTGTCTATCTGATTATCTACCTACTTTCCTATCAATTTATCTATCCATCTATCTATCTACTCGTATTCACTTACCCACCTACCTACCTGCTACTTAATTACCAGTCCTCGAAGCCCATCCACTTACCTTCCCACCTATCCACTTACCTGCATACCTGCCTACCTATCCACTCACCTCTGTACCTCGCCAGCCTTCCTGCCTTCCCTCTCGCCAGTACTACACACACTCAGACCTCTTGCTTTCATTGTTAATCAAGAATTCCGTCAGAGGCCGAATGTTGCAGGCCGATGCTTGAATTAGTACACACACACACACACACACACACACACACACACACACACACACACACACACACACACACACACACACACACACAGGTGGAGTTTGGTTTATGAAAGCATACATATAGGAAGATTTAATAGGATAGTTTTAGAGAGAGAGAGAGAGAGAGAGAGAGAGAGAGAGAGAGAGAGAGAGAGAGAGAGAGAGAGAGAGAGAGAGAGAAATTTTGCACTTTCACATCCTCCTCCTCCTCCTCCTCCTCCTCCTCCTCCTCTTCTTCCTCCTCCTCCTCCTCCTCCTGCTCCTCCTCGTTATCCTCTTCTTTACTTCTTCGTCCTCCTCCTCCTTTTCCTTCTCCTTTTCCTCCTCTTCCTTCTCCTTCTCCTCCTCCTCCTCTTCTTTCCTTTCCTTCTTTTCCTATTTCTCCTTTTCCTCATCCTACTACTACTACTACTACTACTACTACTATTACTACTACAGCATTATCACACCATCACCATCACCATCACAACTATCACCATCACTAATACTGAAATGCCGTTTATTCCTGCCCATAACAATAATAATGACAATAATATATGTAATAATACTAGTTCTAATTCAAAGCTGGGCGGGTATTCAGACTTAATAACGCCATTATCGCCCAGGCAATTAGCGAACAAACACATCAGGTGAGATAATCAGCGTTCACCTGCATTTCCGATACACCTTGATTGTCCTAACAGGTAGAGCCCGCAGGTGTGGTAGAGAGAGTGAAGCGAGGTAGAACTGGGAGAATGGTGCACTCGGGCGGCGACACAGGGGAGGTGCCGCGCCCCCAGAGACAACCAGCACTAGCGCACCTTCGCGGGCCGTGTCTCCAGGATGTGGAATTTTTTCATAGCCACTGCGCCGCAAGTCCGTCACGCGCGCACCCAGACGGGCCACACCTGGAGACAGACACACCGCTGTTGGTATTGCTTTTCATCAGTGTGCTATCAAGTTGTCATTATTCCTTATTATTATTGCTCTCAGTATATGGTTGTTATTGTTTTCATTACTGTGTTTGTTATTATATTTTTTTTATTATTGTGTTTGTTATTATATTTTTTTTTTTGACTAGGGACGCACTGCAACTTAAAAAAAAAAAGTAAATAAAAAAAGAATGTCTGTTGGGAAGTTTCGGCTTGACAGACTGTGCCAGTAATATAGGTATATATTGTAATTAATTATAATGTTTGTAATACAATGTCAATAAACACCTACTTAATTACTTATCAAACTTAAAACAGTGATAGAGACACTGCTGCACAGACACCCACACCAACACAACACACAGGGACACACACACGAGCATTCACAGTGCAATGCATCGGGGAGAAACAAACAGTGAAAACTTTAATGTACTTCAAGAACACTGCGTAGATGTATAGACTTTTAGCAGATCTCAATATTGTGTCTATATTTTTTTTATCTTTTAATACTAGACTAGGTTAGATTAAGTTATGATATACATTGTCCTTGTAACAGGTGATACGCGACAGAACACCCTTGGAACCAGCAGATGGTGTATAGAAAACGAGGTAGATGAGAACAGAAGAAGATGGATGAGGAGGAGGACGGAAGAAGCACGGGAGAAGTGGAGGTGGAGGAGGAGCAGGTGGAGAATCAGGAGCAGGAGGAAGAGGAAGTGGAGGAGGAGGAGGAGGAGAACAAGAACAATAATAAAAACAAGACAGTGTGGATAAAGATGGAGAAGAGAAGAGGAGAAGAAGGATGAAGAGGAGGATGAGAAGAAAAGAACGAGAACAATACAAGAAAGATAAAGATGAGGAAGAGGAGGAGAAGAAAACAAGAAGATAAGGAAGGAAGGAGCGAGGTAGATGAAGACGAGGAGAAGAAAGGGAAGATGATGGAGGAAGAGAAAGAGGAGAACAATGACAAACAAAACGAGAAAAAAAATTAGCAAAAGAGTGGAAACGAGGATAGGGAAGAAGAGGACGAGGAGGAGAAAAACTAGAAGAACAAGAACAAGCCATGAAAGAAAAGAATGAGGAAGAAGAGAAGGAGGTGAGGAAGAAGAAAACAAGAATGAGGAATAGGGTTGGAGGAGAATGAAGGAAAAGAAGACAAAAAAAAGGAAGGAAGAGGATGGAAAGAAAAAAGGAAGAGGAGGAAGACGAAAAGA
>NC_087158.1:3175000-3190000 GCF_035594125.1 Scylla paramamosain | reverse complement strand
TCCCTTGATTCCTTCCCTCCTTTCCTTCTCTCTTTCTTTCTCTTTCTCTTTTTCTGTCTCCTTTTCTCTCCAGCCTTCCAGAAAATATGATAATGCTCCTGTGCTTTTCGGCGCGCTGATCTCTCTCTCTCTCTCTCTCTCTCTCTCTCTCTCTCTCTCTCTCTCTCTCTCTCTCTCTCTCTCTCTCTCTCTGGAATATGAAATGCGCAGTTCCCTCTCTCTTTCTTTCGTAAGCGACAACAACAACAACAACAACAACAACAACAACAACAACAGTGACTTATTGGTTTTATTATTTACCAAAACTCTTGACATGTGTGTGGGGTTTGAGTCGAGAAGCTTCTCCTCCTCCTCCTCCTCCTCCTCCTCCTCCTCCTCCTCGATCAGCTTTCCATAACATATATGCGCCAGCACTTGCTTCATCCCTTGCGTCGCCTCTCTCTCTCTCTCTCTCTCTCTCTCTCTCTCTCTCTCTCTCTCTCTCTCTCTCTCTCTCTCTCTCTCTCTCCGCCGGGCAGTCCTTCAATTTAAAGCTTCAGTGAGAGAGAGCAGAAGAGGAGGAGGAGGAGAAGGAGGAGGTAAGGAAGAGGTAAGGAAGAAAAGACACCTCTTGTCGAATTTTCTTATTGGGAAACACTTATTGTTATGGTTATTATTATTATTATTATTGTTATTATTATTATTATCATTATTATTATTATTGTTGTTATTATTGTTATTGTTATTATTATTATTATTATTATTATTATTATTATTATTATTATTATTATTATTATTATTGTTATTATTATTATTATTGTTGTCATCATTTATCTATTTACTTTAATTTTTTATCGTTAATTATTATTTGCTACTACTATTACTATTATTGTTGTTGTTGTTGTTGTTGTTGTTGTTGTTGTTGTTGTTTTCTTGATCTTCTTCTTCTTACTATTATTATTATTATTATTATTATTATTGTTATTATTATTATTATTATTATTATTATTATTATTATTATTATTATTATTGTTGTTGTTGTTATTTTTATTATTGTTATTATTATTATTATTATTATTATTATTATTATTATATTATTATTATTATTATTATTATTATTATTATTATTATTATTATTATTATTATTCCTCTTCTTTTCAATTCTATTGCTGCTGGTACTACTACTACTACTACTACTACTACTACTACTACTACTACTACTACTACTACTACTACTACTACTACTACTACAATTATTATTATTATTATTATTATTATTATTATTATTATTATTATTATTATTATTATTATTATTATTGTTATTATCATCATTATTATTATCATCAATATTATCGCCATCACCATTATCATTATTATCATTACTGTTACACTTATTGTTATTTCCTCCCCAAGATCACGCAGCAATCACTCCTCACCTGTCCCGGAGCCTCGTGTTACTCAGGTGGGCGTGACAGGTTAATACGAGGCCTGCTTGTCACTCTGGCTACTTAGTTGTCGTTAATGTGTTTGCCTTCACCACCTCTTCTCTTCTCTCCTTTGTTTCTTCCTTTGTTTGATTTGCTTTGTGTGTGTGTGTGTGTGTGTGTGTGTGTGTGTGTGTGTGTGTGTGTGTGTGTGTGTGTGTGTGTGTGTGTGTTATGTTTACCCTCAGTCTTTCCTTTCGCTTTCGTTTTCTCTTTTGTTTGATTTAGTATGCTTCTTAATATTGTGCTTGTGTTCAGCCTTTCATTTCTCTCTTATTTTCTAGTTTTGTTCCATTTGTGTGTGTGTGTGTGTGTGTGTGTGTGTGTGTGTGTGTGTGTGTGTGTGTGTGTGTGTGTGTGTGTTTAATTTTTCTTTTTTCTTTCGTTTTGTTTTTTTTTCTTGTCTCACTTTTTCGTCTTATGTCAGTTTTCTTTTTGTTTGTTGGTTTGTTATTTTTTTATTGTCTATTTAATGTTTCGTTCCTTTCTCTCTCTCTCTCTCTCTCTCTCTCTCTCTCTCTCTCTCTCTCTCTCTCTCTCTCTCTCTCTCTCTCTCTCTCTCTCTCTCTCTCTCTCTCTCTCTTATTTTCTTTATGATTCTGTTTTTCTTCCTTTCTTTCTTACTTTTTTCCTTCCTTTCTTCCTTCTTTTCTTTCTTTCTTTCCTTGTCTTTTCTGTCCTTTCTATTCTTTTTTCCTCTTTCTTTCTTCCTTTTCTTTCTTTCCTATGTATCTTTTCTTCCTTTCTTCCTTCCTTGTTTCTTTCTTTCTTTCTTTCTCTTTCTTTTCTTGCTTGTCTTTCTTTTACTTTCTATATTTTCTTCTCTTCTTTTTTGCTTTTTTTTCTCTTTCTTTCCTTCCTTTCTTTCCTTCTTTTCATTCTTCCCCCTTCTTTTCTTTCTTTAACTATTTTTTCTTTCTTTGTTTCCTCCGTTCTTTCTTTCAAAATGTCATTCTTTCTTTCCTTCTTTCTCTTTTTTTCCTTTTTTCTTTTCTTTCTGTCTTTTCTTGTTTTTTTCTTTTCTTCTTCCCTTCTTTTCTTTCTTCCTTTCTTTTCTTTCCCTCTTTCTCTCTTTCTTTCTTTTTTTTCCTTCGTGTATTTTCATCCCACTTTAATTTCATAATAACGTAATCTTGTGCATCTATTTTTTCTTATTTCATTTATTTTTCATTGCCTCGTATTCTCGTTTCCATTTTTCTTTTCTTTTCTTTTCTTTTTTTTTTACTTTTCTCTTCCCAAGTTGAAGACACGTGTAACTTTGCATTTCCTTCCCTCATCTTCTTTACCTCCTCCTCCTCCTCCTCCTCCTCCTCCTCCTCCTCCTCCTCCTCCTCCTCCATACCCTCATTTCTCATTATCTCTGCTATTTCACTTTCTCCTTGTTTTCTTTATCTCTACAATTTTTGCCTGTTTTGTATTTTTGTTTCATTATATCCTGCATCACTCCTCCTCTTCCTCCTCCTCCTCCTTCTCTTCCTTCTTCTCATCATCATCATCATCATCATTCCCATACTTTCTCTCTCTTTCTCCTTTTCTGACTCTTTTTTTTATCTTTCCTTTTTCCTTTCATTCTTCTTCTTCCTCTCCTTCCTCTTCCTCTTCTTCCTCCTCTTCCTTCTCCTCTTCTTGTTCCGTCAGTTTCTCCTACATAATCTTTACCTGTAGCAGTAAATAAACAAAAAAAATATTAATTATTCATGCAAAGATATTCTATTTTGTGTATTTTATGTATCAAACTTTTTATTTATATATATATTTTTTTTGTGTGTTGTAAATATTCATGTTTTAAATTGTTCTGCTTTTGCGTCTCTCTCTCTCTCTCTCTCTCTCTCTCTCTCTCTCTCTCTCTCTCTCTCTCTCTCTCTCTCTCTCTCTCTCTCTCTCTCTCTCTCTCTCTCTGATAGGCGTGGTCGAGGAAAACTGATTGACCTTAATTAAAGAGTGAGAGAGAGAGAGAGAGAGAGAGAGAGAGAGAGAGAGAGAGAGAGAGAGAGAGAGAGAGAGAGAGAGAGAGAGAGTTAGCTCTATCTTCTTTAAGTAAAACTATAAACCTACATTCCTCGATATATATATATTTTTTTATTTTTCCATTCTAAGCCTAACAACCCGCTGGCGAATGTGTGTGTGTATGTGTGTGTGTGTGTGTGTGTGTGTGTGTGTGTGTGTGTGTGTGTGTGTGTGTGTGTGTGTGTGTGTGTGTGTGTGTGTGTGTGTGTGTGTGTGTGTTTCGCCTTCTTGGTTCCACCTCGTCCATATCTATTACCTGTTCGTGCCCAGAGGAGGAGGAGGGGGAGGAAGAGGAGGAGGAGGAGGAGGAAGAGGAAGGGAGAAGGAGTTAGGCAGAGGAGGAAAGGAGGAGAGGAATTTTTGGGAGAGAGGAAAGGAGAGGAACTGAAGAAAAGAGAGAGAAGAAAAGGAGAGTGTGTGAGAACAGTGAGGGAGAAGCTCTGGGAGGAGGTGAGGGGGTGGGAGAGGGGGAGGAGAGCCAGCTGGAACCACCCAAATTTGCCCCTTAATCAGTATAATTGGTCTCATTTAGTCTTGACTTTATTTCGCTTCGTGGTGGTGGTGGTGGTGGTGGTGGTGATGGTGGTGGTGGTGGTGGTGGTGGTGTTGTTGTTGTTTATAATGTTTTTTCCTAATGTTATTGTTGTTGTTTTTTTCTTTTTGTTGTTGTTGATGTTGCTGCTGTTGTTGTTGTTGTTTTTATTCTTTATAACCTTTTTCCTAATGCTATTGTTTTTTTTTGTTATTGTGGTTATTATTATTATTATTATTATTATTATTATTATTATTATTATTATTATTATTATTGCTATTATTATTATTATTATTATTATTATTATTATTATTATTATTATTATTATTATTATTATTATCATCACCATCACCATCATCGTCATCATCATCATCATCATTATGAGTTTAATATGTGTCTTTGCAACACAACTCCTGTTTATGACTTCCTCCTCTCCCCTTACCTCATCCCTCCTCTCCCTCCACACCACCACCACCACCACCACCACCACTACTTGAAACCACCCACACTCAAGACAGCCACCCCACAAAATGCTGCACTCCATACACACACACACACACACACACACACACACACACACACACACACACACACACACACACACACACACACACACACACACACACACACACACAGATAACTAGACAGATGCATATACAGATAGATACACAGAGTGGTAGATAGATGGATAAATAGATAGATGAATAGGTAGATATTTAGATAGATAGATAGATAGGTAGATAGATAGAAAGATAAATAGATACAACCACAACAAATCATACGAAATGTTTATGAGATATTAATATTCAATAAGTAAATAAATAAATAAGCAAATAAATAAATAGATAAATAAATAAGTAAATAAATATAGTACACGTGAGAAAAAACAAACAATATAATACACCATAATCTTTACTTTCATAAAACAAACCACTCATGTCTTTTTTTTCTTTCTTTTCAGCATTTCTGGAAAAATCGAGATGAAAATATTGCAACTTGTTTTTCATACTTTTCCTGTCTTATTTTCATATTAGAAAGAAGAGAAGCTTAGAAAAGAATTTTAGACCAGTCACGCAGGACAAACTGAACAAAGCCAACAGGTACAGAACGTGATGAAGAACTGATCTAATTAAGAATAGATAATAATAAATGATAAAAAAATAATAATTCCTTTACGAATAATGATATCTAAAACCATATCATCCACTCATCCACTCTCATCCACTTACCAGCCACACCTGTACCGCCACATTCACACTCTGACACCCACATCAGTACATCCACATGCTCACATCCACACACGTCCTTCATCCACACTCCTTCCACACCCTGACATCCACATCCACACATCCACCCCCACACACCCACATCTTCACATCCACACTCAGTATATCTTTGCTCACCTCCTGTCTCATCTCTTGTCAATGGAGTCTCCGCTAAATTACATGGCACAGTTTCGCTCGTCCTATACATTAATTCATTTATATTCATTATCGGGGAATGATAATAAGAAGGAAGAGGGAAGGGGAGGAAGGAGGAAGTGGGGGGAGGGGAAGGTCATCTTTTTCTTCTCTTCCTCTCTCTTCTCTTCATCTCTTTTTTTCTCTTCCCCTCATCTCTCTCTTCCCTTTCCTTCATCTTACTTATCTTCCCTTTATTATTCTTTCCTTCCTTTCATCTCTCTTCCCTTTCCTTCATCTGTATTTCTCTTCTCTTCCCTTCATTACTGTTTCCTTCCCTTCATCTCTCTTCCCTTCATTTCTCTTATCTTCCCTTCACCTCTCTTCTCTTTTCCATTCATCTCTCTCTCTCTCTCTCTCTCTCTCTCTCTCTCTCTCTCTCTCTCTCTCTCTCTCTCTCTCTCTCTCTCTCTCTCTCTCTCTCTCTCTCTCTCTCTCTCTCTCTCTCTCTCTCTCTCTCTTCCTTTCATCTCTCCTCTTCCTCTCATCTCTCTTCCCCTTTCCTTCATCGTTTTCCTCTTTCCTTCATTTTTCTTTCTCTTCCTTCTTCTCTCCTCCTCTTCCCTTCCTCGCCTCCTTTCCGTCTATTTATGTTCCCTTATTTCTTCTCGTGTTTCTTCTTATTTGTTCTTTCTTTTTGTTTCGTCTCTTCATTTCCTCCTTTTTGCTCCTTTTCTTTATATTTCTTTTTGTTATTACTGCTCTTTTCTTTTGATTTTATTCCTTTTTCTTTTTTCCTTATCTGTTATTTCTTTTACTCTCCTTTTTATTTCTTTCCTCAACCTTTTCTTCTCTGTTTTTTATTCCTTTTCTCTTCCTTTCCTGTTCGTCTTTTTTTTTCTTTCCCTCTCTTCACTTTCTCTCCCCTTCTCTGTTTTCTCTCAGATTCCCTCCTTTATCATTGTCTTCCCTCCCCTTTCTTACTTCTCTTCTTTCACGTCTTCTTTCTCATTTTTCCTCTTTTCTTTTCTCCTACACCTCCCTCTTCCCCACCTCCTTCCTTCTCTATCCCTTCTTCCTTCTCCATCCTTCTTTCTTCTTTATATACCTTCTCTTTTTCCTTCTCCACCTTTCCTTTTTTCCTTCCTCTTACACCTTTTCCCCGCACTTCTCTTCCTTTTTCTCTTACACTTCCTCTTCTTCATTTCTACTTTCTTCTTACATTTTCTTCTCTCTTCCCCCATCCTCTCTTTTCCCTCATTCCTTCCCTTCTCCTCCATCCTATCTCCCTTTCCTTGTTACACCTCCTCCTTCTCCTTCTTCACCCTCCACACCTTCTCTACCTCATCCCTTCCTCTTTCTCTCAACCCCTCCAGCTTCTCTCCCTCACCCCTTTCCCTCACTTCACCTGACCCCTTCCCCCGCTCCCCTTCCCCCTCGCGCGTGTTACCAGCATTCAAGGTGATATTAAACTGCAAGAAAGAGGAGCCGCCCGTGCTGGATTTGGGAAGAGAGGAACCACATTACAGTCCCTCACTGGCAACGGCCGCGCTGAACTAACCAACGGCGCGTGTGGCAGTGGTGGTGGTGGTAGTGGTAGTGGTGGTGGTGGTAGTAGTAGTTCTTGTTGTTTTAGTATTGTAGTGAGTGGTAATGATGGTAGTAGTAGTAGTAGTGGTGGTGGTGGTGGTGGTGATAGTAGTAGTAGTAGTAGTAGTAGTAGTAGTAGTGGTGGTGGTGGTGGTAGTAGTAGTAGTAGTAGTAGTAGTAGTAACATCAACAAACCTCCTTACCATCACATCGAAATTCCTTCCCCCTTCCTCTCCCCTCCACCCCCCTCCCATCTTCCCCTCCATCACTCCCACCTCTCCCTCTTTCCCCATCTCCTCCCCTCACACCACACAGCACCATCCTCTTTCCTCCCCCTCTTCCTCTCCCTCACCCCTTCCCCTCACCTCACACCTCCACATCGTCGTTCCCTTCAGATATACTTTGAGGGCGCCGTTTCGCTGGCTGGGTATCACTGGAGGGGGAGCGTGAGGGGGGTGCCCTACGCCTGCGCCGCCCGGAGATACTGTATGATAAGGGATGGAGCGGCCGAGATGAGGGCTCAGGGATGCTGGGGTTTATGGGAGTGTGTGTTGGGGGGAGGGGGAGGAGAGTGTGTGTGTGTGGGTGGGGATGTGGGAGAGTGCGGGGGAATGGGGAGTACGGGGTGTGGGAGGGGGTATGTGGGGGTGTTTGTGGGTGGATGGGTGAGAGAGAGAGAGAGAGAGAGAGAGAGAGAGAGAGAGAGAGAGAGAGAGAGAGAGAGAGAGAGAGAGAGAGAGCACGACAAGTATGAGGAAAGATATACCTGAAAAAAAAAATCACCAATTCCTTGCACTCTCTCTCTCTCTCTCTCTCTCTCTCTCTCTCTCTCTCTCTCTCTCTCTCTCTCTCTCTCTCACACACACACACACACACACACACACACACACACACACACACACACACACACATGGTCTAGTATTCGCATGAAGTCCAGCATTTTTTTTAATTAACTGTGTGTGACAAAGTTAATTTGTGCTTAGCTGTCAATAAATGAGGTCATTTCGAATTTAATTTAATTAGGCTTCGGCTACCTATAAATAATTACCACGATTAATTAACGTAGCAGTGGGAAGCGACAGGGAGGAGGAGGAGGAGGAGAAGGAGGAGGAGGAGAAGGAGGAGAGGGAGGAGGAGTAGGAGGAGGAGGAGGAAGAGGAAGTAGTGTAAGAGGATGATGGAGGTAATGTGTGTGTGTGTGTGTGCATGTGTGTGTGAGAGAGAGAGAGAGAGAGAGAGAGAGAGAGAGAGAGAGAGAGAGAGAGAGAGAGAGAGAGAGAGAGACGTAATATGTGTCAGCATACAAATGGATTACGAAAGACAGACATTAGAGAGAGAGAGAGAGAGAGAGAGAGAGAGAGAGAGAGAGAGAGAGAGAGAGAGAGAGGTGGTAGCGAAGCATTAGAAGCAATCGAAACACCACAACAATAACACCTCAACCACCACCACCACCACTATCACCACCACCTCCACCATCACCACCACCATCACCACCATCAATACCACAATTCATTACTCGTGATGTCATGATGGTATAATTACTGTTTTCCTCTGAGATTAATTGATGTCCTCCTCTTCCCCCTCCTCCTCCTCCTCAGCTCCCCCTCCTCTTCCTCCACAGCTCCTCCTCCTCCTCCTCCTCCTCTTCCTACTGTTATTATATGAAATCGAGAGAGAGAGAGAGAGAGAGAGAGAGAGAGAGAGAGAGAGAGAGAGAGAGAGAGAGAGGAACGATAAGCGAAAAAGATTACTACTACTACTACTACTACTACTGCTGCTACTAACAATATCATCAACAAGAACAAGGCAGTTTTTTCCTCCTCTATGGACAGACAGACAGACAGATAGACAGGTAGACAAACATTCAGACAGACGGACAAGCAGAGATGCGGACAGACATACATACATACAGACAGACACGTGGGGAGGCTTGCAAGGAATTAGAGCCACTTTAATCAGATCAAGTTGGAAGTGTCCATTTATTGCTTCCCTTCCTTCCAATCCTCAGGCTAAGAACTATTTTTCCCCTTCCTCTCCCTCTACTCTCACCCTCTCCCTCTCTCTGGCAGTGACGATGGCTCCAGATCAAACCCTCATCTACAGCAGGAGCATAACACATCAGTCACCACGCTCCAGGCCAGAAAATACCAAGGAACTCAAAGCCCGAAGATTTGCATGGCGAGATGGACAGAAGGTGGACGAGGTGGGGACAAACATGATTTATAGCCACCAGAAGCTGAGGAATGGCTGCGTATTGGAGTCTTCGGGTGTGAGAGGGACTGTAGGTGAAGAATGTGGCGATAGAGAAGTGAAGAGGCCACATACATCACTGCAGAGAGGGGGAATGTAAAGATATGTCGTGGTGGGACTGGTGGCGCTGGTGTGTTTAGTGCAGTCCGCCTTGAAACGGGAGGGAAAGAGAGAAAACGCGGCTGGAAGTCCTAGCACGCCGCGGCCTCACAACAGCAGCCCAGTGTTGTGTGGACAGTGGAAGAGGGAGTATCTCGCGTCCTTGCCTCAGTGCCGTTTCGCTGTTTTGTGTAGTTAGCTCGCCCAACACGTGATATCGAGTCGGCCGTACTGGAGGTGGAAATGGTGGTGGTAGGGTTCAACATTGCACGTGCGTGTGTGTGTTGCAGTGGTTAGCGGCGGCGGTATTACTTGTATTAAACTTTACTCTTACAAACCCCTTTGGATAACTTGCACGGACGGACCAGCCAGCCAGCCAGCCAGCCAGCCACTCTGCTCCTACTGCCCCGCTTTGCCCAGCCCAACCCTGCCTAGCCCTGCTCAGACCAGACAGCCAGACACAGAGGGATAGAGAGGAGAGCTGAAGTCTGTAGAAGGTGTTAGAGCACCCCATCTCTTCATCATAAGGTAAGAAAAATGAGACGTTCTGATAACTTGATAACTTGTAACTTCTCTTCCTTGCGGGTTTTCTGAGGAATTTAAGGTTTAGGTCTGACTTTGTGGGAACTTTTCTCGTTTTTTTTTTTACTTTTTCTCTAATGTGTGTTAGGATGTTAGTTACTGGGTGTTACTGCTGAAGTGTTGGCTGATATCGTGTTAGTATTATTGCGCGCGCGCGTGTGTGTGTGTGTGTGTGTGTGTGTGTGTGTGTGTGTGTGTGTGAGAGGAACGAGGAGATTGAAAGTGTGCTGTGTTTAGAAGGAATAGGAGGAGGAGGAAGAGGAAAAGGGCGAGGATATGGAAGAGAAGGAGAAGAAGGAAGACAAGGAGGAGGAGTAGAGAAGAAAAGGCCGTGTGTACGTGTGTGTGTGTGTTTGAGCGTCCTGCCATCCTACTGCTTAGTACTGCCGCCTCTGCCTTTGCCAGGCTCAGTCCTGCTCCAGCCACTCGTTCGCCCGCCTGCCTCCTCCTCTCTCCTGTCTCACTCCTCTCACTGCTCCTCGCCGCTCCTGGGACAAATGCCTCACGCTCTCCCGGCCTTCCCTCTCCCTCACTCTCCCGCCCTCAGTAATTCCTTCAATTCTCTCTCTCTCTCTCTCTCTCTCTCTCTCTCTCTCTCTCTCTCTCTCTCTCTCTCTCTCTCTCTCTCTCTCTCTCTCTCTCTCTCTCTCTCTCTGGTAGTCCGTCTCAGCAGCCAGCTAGACAGATCCAAACGCTCCTCTCTCTCTCTCTCTCTCTCTCTCTCTCTCTCTCTCTCTCTCTCTCTCTCTCTCTCTCTCTCTCTCTCTCTCTCTCTCTCTCTCTCTCTGCAGGACATTGTTTTGAGAGCGCGGCGCAATCTCCTAATTGTGTAAACTCAGCATGGGTCGACCTGTTTGTTGCTTGTTTATCGTCCCCTGCCCTGCTACATGTTAGTTCGTGCGTGCTGCTATTACTTATACCGCCGCCTGGCCCCTGTGTCTTGTGCGGCTTGTTACGCCTGCCAGGTTACTAAGAGACCGTATTCTGAAACTCCTCCGGGCCGTGCCTCCGCTACTTTGAAAAGGTTTTAGGCTAGTTGAAGTTGCACGGGTTTTTAGTTTTTTTTTTATGGTTTTAGTGGGATAGTGGTAAGATTGTTGAGTTAATGGCAGAGGAAACAGTCTTGAGAACGTGGGTAATGGTCTCTCTCTGGCCTTACTACTACTACTACTACTACTACTACTACTACTACTACTATTATCATTAACTAGGATATATTATTGGGTTTACTAATATTGTCTTATCTCCTTCACCTTTCGCGTTTTCGTTGTGGTTAGCGGGGTGTTGGTTTCTCTATTGTCAAATGTGACGTAATCTTGTCTTCTATTCTTGTTTGGTTACGTAAAGCTGACGTGATTTCTTGATCTGTCTAGTTCCTTTTTTTTTTGGTGATTTTGTTGTGGGTGATGTTATTGTTTTTTTTTTTTTTTTTTTTTTTGTGGTGTTCGTTTCTCTCTCTCTCTCTCTCTCTCTCTCTCTCTCTCTCTCTCTCTCTCTCTCTCTCTCTCTCTCTCTCTCTCTCTCTCTCTCTGTTGTCTGATTCAGCTAAATCTTCAGACAGATTTTTATTAGTTTAGTTTACCGTATTCATTATCTCATTTATTTATTTATTTATTTTTTTCGTATTAAAGTGCAATTGTCAAGGGTATACTGTCTTCCTCCTCTTCTTTGTTAACTTTCTCGAAACACTTTATCATTCTCAGCTGCTCCTTACTTGTGGTTATAAAATAGATGCATTCTGCTGTCCGCCTCCTCCCTCTTCTCTTTCACCCCGTCGTCTTGAATGAATGGGTGAATGAATGACTCAGTGGGTAAAGGAAATGAATGAATGTATTATCTTACTACCTGACCTTCGATCCTTAATATTGTTTCCACTACTACTACTACTACTACTACTACTACTACTACTACTACTACTACTGCTGCTACTACCACCATCACCACCACACGTTTATTCCCTCCACACACCCGCCCTACGCTCAGCTGATTAGTAGGTTTGAGTAGAGCAGGAGGTGGTGGCTACGGTGTGCCTTCTAACTCACCGGGCTGCAACACTGATGCGAGGAGTGACACAGACGAGGCGCGGCTGTGCTAATGACGAGGAGAGAGAGAGAGAGAGAGAGAGAGAGAGAGAGAGAGAGAGAGAGAGAGAGAGAGAGGGAGGAGGTGAATTTGTACCGCCATCACTAATCTTCTTTCCAGTGTGTGTATTATCATCCTAGCACCTCTCTCCTCTTTGTTGTATCCTTTTTAACATTCCTCTCTCTCTCTCTCTCTCTCTCTCTCTCTCTCTCTCTCTCTCTCTCTCTCTCTCTCTCTCTCTCTCTCTCTCTCACCCCCTAACGTCCTTCATTTCTGTGTTTCATGCTTCTAAAATCTCTTTCCTCTCTCTATCACCTTTGTAACATCCCTCTTCTCTGTGTTTCGTCCCTTCATCACCTCTCTAACACTTCTAATTCCTTCGTACCACCCGTGCAACTTGCCTTATTTCTGTCTGTCACACCTTAAACACCCCTCCTCCTCTCTATTAGCACTCTAACACCCCTCCAGCACTCCTCTCCGCCCCGTGTCACCCTTTCACTATTCGTCCCCCCTCTTCCCTTCCCTTAATCTGAAGTTTGTGGCGAGAAAAGGAAAGGAGAAAGAAGATAGGAGAAAATTTAGGGCCTTGATCTGTCTCTCTCTTTCTCTCTTTCTCATCCACCACCACCACCACCGCTACCGTAACTGCATGTTTGCCTGGAGGAGGAGGAGGAGGAGGGAGGGAGAGAAGGTAGGACGCGGGATGGTGCGGTTTTCCCTCCCTCCTCCTCCCTCTCGTGCTCCTCCTGTCTCTCTCTCTCCCTCTCCCTCCTCTCCCTCTCTTCTGTTATTACGGTGCAAGTCCCCTGACCCACTCACCCCAGCTCATACACTCGTTATTCCCTCCTCTCCCTCCCCCTCTCCCTCCCTTTCTCTCTCCCCCTCTCCCTCCCTCTCAGTAAGCGTGCGATCGTTCAAGCTTCACCCACCGCCTCTCACTCGGTTTCCCGCGACACACATAATGAACCATAATCTGAAACACTGCGCTGCACCTCCACTACATACATTGACGAGGCTCTGTGTGGGTGAAGTGACACGGGTTTTTAACTGTTTATATGGTCGTAGGGACGGGTTAACACTATTTATGCAGTCTTCAGAACCTGGCTAATCGTCATTGTGGACTAAGAGAGAGAGAGAGAGAGAGAGAGAGAGAGAGAGAGAGAGAGAGAGAGAGAGAGAGAGAGAGAGAGAGAGAGAGAGAGTTTCTAAATACAGGCTTAATTCATCATCCAGTCTGAGTAATTTGTTTTTAGCCTGACTGCCGCTCTAGTTAACAAGCCAAAGACTACAAAATTGCTCTCACTCGTGCATCTCTTCAGGCGTGAGTTGAAGTTGAGGAGTCATGGTGGCTCAGTCTGTTGGTCTT
This sequence comes from Scylla paramamosain, assembly GCF_035594125.1. Lineage (NCBI taxonomy): Eukaryota > Metazoa > Arthropoda > Malacostraca > Decapoda > Portunidae > Scylla > Scylla paramamosain. Next base: position 3,176,629 of record NC_087158.1, on the reverse strand, counting down.
AATTTATCACCCAGTCTGAGGATGCTAGCGTGACTGACCCACTAGTTCTTCAAATCTCTGAACGTTATTTGTATTGCTTTTGTAGATGTTATTATCAGCCTTGAACTTTTTTTTTTTTTAGACGTGTTTAAGTTAGCGGGTGATGGTGGCTTGTGTGTGTGTGTGTGTGTGTGTGTGTGTGTGTGTGTGTGTGTGACCGGTATTCAGAAACGCTTAGCTCTCTCACCACGACTATTTTCAGAAGCCACAGAGAATATTAGCTGGGTTCTCAAGGGCGCTTCTCGTGTCATTAACGTAGAAATCTTGTCAGTCTATCACTAGAACCAAAAAAAAAAAAATCCTTAAAAACCCGTGTAACTTCAACTAGGGTCTTTTAAAAGTGGAGTTATGTGGTCGTGTGTGTGTGTGTCTGTCTGTGTGTGTGTGTGTGTGTGTGTGTGTGTGTGTGTGTGTGTGTGTTTATCGATGTAGAACGGCGTGATAATGCAGAGTTTGGAAGTTCGATGTCTGGGGGTACCAACGCCATCAAGAGGTTAGAGGATGGGTCCTTTGGGGGGTAGGTAGGTGATGGGTAGGGTAATGGGAGACGAGGGGTAATGGGTATAGGTGTTGAGTGTGAGGGAACATCTGCATATTTATTCATACCCATTAAAAAAAATAACTGTGAATAGTAATGAGAAGAAAATGTTGGCGAGGGTAATGGGAGGTGATGGGAGATGGGTGGTTAGTTTATAATGGAGGAGGATGGGGAGATGGGGAGGTGATGGGTGAGAAGAAAATGTGAGGTAATGGATGATGGTGGGGTTAGGAGATAGGTGGTGTGTGTGTGTGTGTGTGTGTGTGTGTGTGTGTGTGTGAGAGGGAGGGAGGAAGATGGGAAGGTGATGGGGAGATGGGTGATGTGTGGGTGATGGTTATGGAAGGAGGCGTGTGGTATAAAATTGTTGCTTTTGGCGTTGATAATTGTAAAATATGCGCAATTTTTAAGTACGGTTATCTCTCTCTCTCTCTCTCTCTCTCTCTCTCTCTCTCTCTCTCTCTCTCTCTCTCTCTCTCTCTCTCTCTCTCTCTCTCTCTCTCTCTCACATGCAGGCAGCTTTGTCATTATCCTACTTGAGATTCTTAAACAGCGCGGCGGTAACTTGTAGGGGGGAAAAGTCTCCTTCGAAACTTGCAGGAGCGTGGCTTACCAAATAGCGTGTGTGTGTGTGTGTGTGTGTGTGTGTGTGTGTGTGTGTGTGTGTGTGTGTGTGATAGATAAGGTAGTTAATAGATAAATAAATACTCTCGTCTCATAATTTGATTGCTGTCTACATTCTTGCACTGTGTTGAAATCAAGACAGTGTGTTGTGTTAGTAGATGTTTATCCATGGTTCTCTCTCTCTCTCTCTCTCTCTCTCTCTCTCTCTCTCTCTCTCTCTCTCTCTCTCTCTCTCTCTCTCTCTCTCTCTCTCTTCTTCTTCTTCTTCTTCTTCTTCTTCTTCTTCTTCTTCTTCTTCTTCTTCTTCTTCTTCTTCTTCTTCTTCATCTACTACTACTACTACTACTACTACTACTACTACTACTACTACTACTACTACTACTACTACTACTACTGCTGCTGCTGCTGCTGCTGCTGCTGCTGCTACT
>NC_087158.1:3150000-3167500 GCF_035594125.1 Scylla paramamosain | reverse complement strand
AACAGCCATTAAATAAAACAAAAGAGGAAAGAAAGAAAATAAAAAAAACTAATTCTAAAAAAAAAAAGGATAAACAAATAAACATAGTCACCGTTAAAAGACTTCCGTAAGCACCAGCAAACACACACACACACACACACAAAAAAAAAAAAGAAAGAAAAGGAAAAGAAAACGAAACACACCAGGAATTCTCCCTCCTTACAATAAAAACATTTAAAAACACCAATAACTCCCCCACAAAAAAAAAACACACACAAACAAACAAACAAACACACACACACACCAAAAGTTGCCCTCGAAAAGAAAAAAAAACTAAATATTAAAAACCCACTAAAATTCCCAGAAAATCCCAATAATCACCCCAGAAACAGAATAGGTACCATAGAGACCCCTGGAGAACCCCAATAACCCCCTCTCCCCACAGTAACTTTCCCACATTGACCTCCCGCCCAGTAACCTCACCCGGGGACACAAATTTGCGTGCCTAGCCATAATTGCCTTTTGAGGGCGTGAATCAAGGGTTCTCCAAAGCTGCCTGGACTTACTGTGGCCTGTACTGTGGGAGTGCGGGGGATGGGGAAGCAAAGGGGGTACTAGCTAGGAGGGCTGGGTGATCTGCAGGGCCTAAGGGGGATCATGGAGGCGGTGGGGACTCAAAGAGGGGACGCACTGCACTGGGCTTTGTGGTAGAAATGTGTGGTAGTGTGGTAGTGTGGTAGGGAGTGGCTAGACCTGTGCTGTCTATAGCCTCATTTTGCTGTCATCTTCTCTTTTTTTTTTTACTTTTTTTTTTTTTTTTTTGTAAAGGTACTGGGCTAAAAAAAAAAAAGGGAGGAAAATAATAGGCTCATTGAAAAGCCGCCTACTGAAGAAGACAAAAGGCCCAATTAAGAAGAAAAAGGTCCACTGAAGACAGAAAAGGGCCATTCAAGACAAAAATGCCATTGAAGAGAAAAAAAACGTCTTAGACAAAAAAGACCACTGAAGACGAAAAAGCCCATTGAAGACAAAAAATGGCCCATTGAAGACAAGAAGAGGCCCATTGAAGACAAAAACGGCCCATTGAAGACGAAAAAGCCCATTGAAGACAAAAAACGGCCCATTGAAGACGAAAAAGCCCATTGAAGACAAAAAACGGCCCATTGAAGACGAAAAAGCCCATTGAAGACAAAAAACGGCCCATTGAAGACAAAAAACGGCCCATTGAAGACGAAAAAGCCCATTGAAGACAAAAAACGGCCCATTGAAGACAAAAAAGGCCATTGAAGACAAAAAACGGCCCATTGAAGACGAAAAAGCCCATTGAAGACAAAAAACGGCCCATTGAAGACAAAAAACGGCCCATTGAAGACAAAAAACGGCCCATTGAAGACGAAAAAGCCCATTGAAGACAAAAAACGGCCCATTGAAGACGAAAAAGCCCATTGAAGACAAAAAACGGCCCATTGAAGACGAAAAAGTCCATTGAAGACAAAAAACGGCCCATTGAATACGAAAAAGCCCATTGAAGACAAAAAACGGCCCATTGAAGACGAGAAAGCCCATTGAAGACAAAAAACGGCCCATTGAAGACAAAAAAACGGCCCATTGAAGACAAAAAACGGCCCATTGAAGACAAAAAGGCCATTGAAGACAAAATGGCCCATTGAAGACAAGAAAAGGCCCATTGAAGACAAAAAACGGCCCATTGAAGACGAGAAAGCCCATTGAAGACAAAAAACGGCCCATTGAAGACAAAAAAACGGCCCATTGAAGACAAAAAACGGCCCATTGAAGACAAAAAGGCCATTGAAGACAAAATGGCCCATTGAAGACAAGAAAAGGCCCATTGAAGACAAAAAACATCCCATTGAAGACGAAAAAGCCCATTCAAGACAAAAAACGGCCCATTGAAGACAAAAAACGGCCCATTGAAGACGTAAAAGGCCATTGAAGACAAAAAACGGCCCATTGAAGACAAAAAAAGGCCATTGAAGACAAAAAGGCCATTGAAGACAAAAAACGGCCCATTGAAGACGAAAAAGCCCATTGAAGACAAAAAACGGCCCATTGAAGACGAAAAAGTCCATTGAAGACAAAAAACGGCCCATTGAAGACGAAAAAGCCCATTGAAGACAAAAAACGGCCCATTGAAGACGAGAAAGCCCATTGAAGACAAAAAACGGCCCATTGAAGACAAAAAAACGGCCCATTGAAGACAAAAAACGGCCCATTGAAGACAAAAAGGCCATTGAAGACAAAATGGCCCATTGAAGACAAGAAAAGGCCCATTGAAGACAAAAAACGGCCCATTGAAGACGAATAAAGCCCATTCAAGACAAAAAACGGCCCATTGAAGACAAAAAACGGCCCATTGAAGACGTAAAAAGGCCATTGAAGACAAAAAACGGCCCATTGAAGACAAAAAAAGGCCATTGAAGACAAAAAGGCCATTGAAGAGAAAAAACGACCATTGAAGACAAAAAGGCCATTGAAGACAAAAAGGTCATTGAAGACAAAAAGGCCATTGAAGACAAAACGGCCCATTGAAGACAAAAAAAGGCCATTGAAGTCATATAACGGCCCATTGAAGACATAAAACGGCCCATTGGAGACAAAAACGGCCCACTGAAGAAAAAAAGATCCATTGAAGAAAAAAACGGCCCACTGAAGTAATAAAGAACCATTGAAGACATAAAACGGCCCATTGAAGAGAAAAAACGGCCCATTGAAGATAAAAAGGCCATTGAAGACAATAAACGGCCCATTGAAGACAAAAAAACCGCCCATTGAAGACAAAAAAGGCCCATTGAAGACATAAATGCCATTGAAGACAAAAAATAGCCATTGAAGACAAAAAAGCCACTGAAAAAAGGAACAGCAAAGACAAAAAAAAGCCATTGAAAACAGAAAAAAATACCCATTGAAAAAAAAACTATTGAAGACAAAAAAGGCCATTGAAGACAGAAAATATCCTTTAAAGACAAAAATGTGAAAACAATGAAATAAAACAATGAAAAAAATTACCCACAACTTTATAACCTCCTCCTCCTCCTCCTCCTCCTCCTCCTCCTCCTCCTCCTCCAGCTGAGCGCCGCCTACCTGCCCGCCTTAGTGTTTCAAATTAATACACCGGCGCGTGAATGGGCGGCTGTGGGCAGGTTATGATGGAGTGCTCACCTGTTCACCTGCTGCCTTAGTGTGGATAATGCGAGGCTGCTGGTGGTGGTGGTGGTGGCGGTGGTGGTGGGGGGGAGGTGAGGAAGGTGGGAGTTGTGGTGGTGATGGTTGTTGTTGTTGTTGTTGTTGTTGTTGTTGTTGTTGTTGTTGTTGTTCGTCACTTCTTGTATTGGTGGTGTGGTAGTAATAGTGGCGATGGTGGTGGTAGTAGTTGTAGTTGTAGAAGTAGTAGTAGTAATTGTTGTTATTGTTGTTGTTGTCGTTGTTTACCTTCATCATCATCATCACCACCATCATTATCCCCATCATCATTTCTTCTTCTTTTTCTTCTGTAGTAGTATTAGTAGAAGTAGTAGTAGTAGTAGTAGTAGTAGTAGTAGTAGTAGTAATAGGGATGGTAGTGGTGGTGGTGGTGGTGGTGTCAGTGATGATTATTATATCACCATGGTTTGCTTCAGCTTACTTATTGCACAGTCTAGATATCACTTATTTGTCTTGCATATAACGAGTGTTTATAATCGATGCTGTGCAAATATAATTAAAGCTAAGCCAATTTTACCAAAAGTATACGTGACGTGGCTTCAAAATATTTCTCTCTCTCTCTCTCTCTCTCTCTCTCTCTCTCTCTCTCTCTCTCTCTCTCTCTCTCTCTCTCTCTCTCTCTCTCTCTCTCTCTCTCTCTCTCTCTCTCAGTCCTCATCTACCTCTTCTCACTTACCCTTTTTCCTCTTCCTCCTCCTCCTCCTCCTCCTCCTCCTCCTCCTCCTCCTCCAACACTACATGCCCAGCAACATAACCTGAGGTGGGAGGAGGAGGATGGGAGTGGAGTATCACCCTTCCTCCTCCTCCTCCTCCTCCTCCTCCTCCTCCTCCTCCTCCTCCTCCTCCTCCTCCTCCTCCTGGTGGCGCAGTTTGTGAATTCGTGGTGCCTGAGGATCCCTTGATTTATTCACCTAACCTGACCCTTGCTGAGAGAGAGAGAGAGAGAGAGAGAGAGAGAGAGAGAGAGAGAGAGAGAGAGAGAGAGAGAGAGAGAGAGAGAGAGTTGGGGGGATGAAAAGTAAAAGTGACAAAAATGTAAGAAAGAAAGTTAGAATGATTAGTTGCTTACAGAGAGAGAGAGAGAGAGAGAGAGAGAGAGAGAGAGAGAGAGAGAGAGAGAGAGAGAGAGAGAGAGAGAGAAGATGGAAGTGTAAGTAAAAGTGATAAAAAGTAAGAAAGTTGGAATAATTAGTTAGTTAGAGAGAGAGAGAGAGAGAGAGAGAGAGAGAGAGAGAGAGAGAGAGAGAGAGAGAGAGAGAGAGAGAGAGAAAACACAAGTACTAGGTAAATACAAATACTAGAAGGTCACAAACCTAACATAAACACACTCACACACACACACACACACACACACACACACACACGGTAGCTTCTATAGAATTCAGACCCAACTCGGAAAAAAAAAGAAAAAAAAAGGCAAGCAAACAAGACCTTGACAAAATTTCTCCCACACCTCCCACTAAAAAAATGTCCACAGAGAGAGAGAGAGAGAGAGAGAGAGAGAGAGAGAGAGAGAGAGAGAGAGAGAGAGAGAGAGAGAGAGAGAGAGAGAATATGATGATGGTGATAAAGACGAAGAAGAAGAAGTAAGGAAAAGAAGAAGAAGAAGAAGAAGAAAGTGATCAGAAAGTCGAAGAAATGAGGAAGAAAAGAAATAAAGAAAAAATAACGTGGAAATTGAATAAATGTAAGAAAAGTGGAAGGAAAAGAAATAAAGAAGGAGAAAGAGGAAGAGGAGGAGATAATCAGGAGAAGAGTGAAGATAAGAAGAGGATGTCATTAGAAGAGAGAGAGAGAGAGAGAGAGAGAGAGAGAGAGAGAGAGAGAGAGAGAGAGAGAGAGAGAGAGAGAGAGAAATATGTACCTCAAGTTAAAAAAAAAAAAAATTAGAAAGCATTTTATCTCTGCTCTTCTCTACTTAGCCTTTTCTTCTTCCATTTTCTCCCCCTCCCATCTCTCCTCATCTTCTCTCCCTGATCATCCTTACTTTCTCTCCTCTCCTTTCACCATTTCCCTTCAAGATAACTAAACTACCGCCATTTTCTCAATTAAACGCACTCATAAACATCCTTTTTTAATTAATTACTTCATTCCCCCCTCTTTAATTTCAAGGTGTAATGATTAATCATCGAGCGTTACCTGTGATTTTATGAATAAGGTATATGTTTTTTTTAGATTACGATTGCTAGTCACGTGTACGATTGTTTTAGATTATTGTATGAAACTCGTGTCTTCCTCTTTAACTCTTAATACTAGACTTTTTTTTTTTATAATCTCCAACTTTTTCAAACTCTTTTTTTTTCTGTCTCTGTTACACTCTCTTGAATAAATGTGTAGCCTGAAAGATGTAAAATTAACCTCTAGTTCTTTCTTTTCTGTGTCCAAGCAAGTTTTTTTTTATTATTATTATTATTTATGTATTTATTTTTTTTACAGTATTTTGAATGTTAATAAAAGCGACCATAGCATTGATAGGGTTAACTCTTTACTAATGACAATACAACACCTTCCGGGTTACCTGCGTGATTTTACAGGATCTCACGACGCCAAAACTAAAGCTACAGTACAAAATATGAAGGTGGTGCTGAAATATTTAAACTCACTCACTCCTCTTTGCTCTCTCTTTCTCTCTGTTGTCTCCTCTGTTTCTCTCCCTTGTGTATTTTTCTGTTGATTTCATTCTCTTACTTGTCTCCATTGCCTCTTCTCCTGGCAAACAGTGAAGGAAGCAACACGCAGCTTGAGGTGAGAGGCCTTGTTTGTGTGAAGGGTTACTGTTCGAATGCTGTGCCTCTTCGCTGCTAAATACTTTCCTTTGGTGCTTTCTTTCTGTATTTTCTTCCTTTGTAGTTTAGCCTTCAGTTACTTCTATATATTTAAGTCTATAGATTGTTCATATGTTTCAGCCTTTTACTTTTCTCTGTATGTTTCACTGTTTGCTTCCTCTCTTTATATTTATACCTACCATCACTACTTTGCCCAACTCACACCTACCATCACCCCTATTTATCACAACCCATACCTGCCCTCTGTACGTAAATATAACTTTAACCTAACCCAACCTATCCCAGCCCAACCTAACCTAACCTAACCAAACCCAACCCAACCCAGCCTAACCAAACCCAACCCAGCCTAACCTACCTCCACCTACCCTAACCTCTACCCCTCACATCCCAGACAACAGTCCCTTTCTGCTTCCCGTACAGAGAGTAGCCCGGCCCGTCCTGTGAGTAGCGTCTCGTAAAATAATTTCTCTCAGCGGTACATAGATCACACGGCGCCCGGCTCTCACAGAATTCCGGAACACACAGGCTAATCTTCATTTTATATTCTTTTGAAATCGAATAAAGAAAGCTGGAGGAGGAGGAGGAGGAGGAGGAGGAGGAGGAGGAGCAGGAGTTAAGACGGGAAAGTGGAGGTAAGATGGGGTTGGGTGGGAGGGAGGGAGGGAGGTGAGTAGGGGAGAGAGGAGAGAGAAAGGAAGGGACATGTTGCTCTCTTCCTCTTCCTCTTCCTCGTTTTCTTCGTTTTTCTCTTCCTCGGTTTTTTGGGAGAGAGATATGAAGGTATGGAAGGGAAGGAAGGGATGTGTGTTATCTTCTTCTTCTTCTTCTTCTTCTTCTTCTTCTTCTTCTTCTTCTTCTTCTTCTTCTTCTTCTTCCTTGGCCTGGGGGAGATGTGAATGGAATTTGTTTTTCTCTTTTTTTGTTTTTGTCTTCCTCTTTGTCCTCTTCCTCTTCCTCCTCTTCGTCTTCCTCCGCCTCGTCTCTGATTCTTCTTACACCTGTTTATTAATTTACCTTTTGATTTATTTTATTTATTTGTTTATTTTTATATAGTGTGAGCCGGGGAAGGAAGAGCAGGTAAATAAATACATTCATCCATCCATCCATACATACATACATACATACATACATACATACATACATACATACACCATGAGGGAAAAAAATATACGTACTGCACTGTGGGGAAAAATTATTATTATTATCATTATTATTATTATTATTATTATTATTATTATTATTATTATTATTATTATTATTATTATTAGCACGGTTGTGTTATATATGAACCTGTGTGTGTGTGTGTGTGTGTGTGTGTGTGTGTGTGTGTGTGTGTGTGTGTGTGTGTGTGTGTGTGTGTGTGTGTGTGTGTGTGTGTGTGTGTGTGTGTGAGTGTGTTGTGTAAGTTAATTAGTACAGTATTTAGTTTCCTGGTTCAGTCTTTTCTTTTTTTTTTTTCTGTTGTTATTATTTATTTATTTATTTTTTTTATATATAACCTACCATACTTTTATTTATTTATTGACACACAACCCACCTTCCCTTCCCCTTCCCTTCCCTGCCCTGCCCTGCCCTTCCCTTCTCTTCTCTTCCCTTCCCTGCCCTGCCCTGCCCTTACCTTACCTTACCTTCCCTGCCGTGCCCTGCCCTTCCCTGCCCTTCCCTTCCCTTCCCTTCCCTGCCCTGCCCTTACCTTACCTTACCTTACCTTACCTTCCCTGCCCTTCCCTGCCCTTCCCTTCCCTTCCCTGCCCTGCCCTGCCCTGCCCTGCCCTTCCCAGCCCTTCCATCACCACAAATCTATTTATTTATATACCTGTTCATTTCCCTTGTGTGTGTGTGTGTGTGTGTGTGTGTGTGTGTGTGTGTGTGTGTGTGTGTGTGTGTGTGTGTGTGTGTGTGTATTATATATTCATGTAAAAGAATATTGTATTTGTTTCAGCATCGCGTTTGGCTCAATCGGCTTAATTGAGTCCTAAAAGTAAAAAAAAAGTAAAAAAAAAGAAAAAAAGAAAAAAAGGAAAGGTAGAATAGGTAAAACAGTGAAAAATGAAAATATGTACGTGTCTGATTTTTTTTTTTTTTTATGAGAGAGAGAGGGAGAGGGGGAGAGGGGAAGGGAGGAAGGGTGGGAGAGGGGTTTAGGGGGAAAGGGGGAAGGGGGGCTAGTGTGATCTTCATATTTCGTTTTGTTTTGTCTAGTGTATTTTGTTTCCTCTCTCTCTCTCTCTCTCTCTCTCTCTCTCTCTCTCTCTCTCTCTCTCTCTCTCTCTCTCTCTCTCTCTCTCTCTCTCTCTCTCTCTCTCTCTCTCTCATTCTTTTGTTTCCTATCGAAGGTGTTGCGCTTTTCTCTTTTCTTTTTTTTTTATTTATTGGTGTGTGTGTGGGGGGGGTGACTACATTGTGTACTTTTTGTGTATCTGTTTGTTTGTTTGTTTGTTTGTTTACTTATTTATTGATTTGTTCGGCTGCTTATTTCAGTTTCGTCCATCAGGTGTATCTTGCATTATATTTTATTGTCTTATCTTTTCTTCATTTATTTATTCATTTTTATGTATTTTTCTGTCATTTATTTGCTTACATTTATGCTTTGTGATACCTAATAGCTTTTTTTTCATTATCTACTTCCATCCACTTATTATTCATTTATTTTAATTTTTTTTACTTTCATTTATCATTTTTATATTTTGTCATCACCTGCTGCGATGTTTCCTTCTTTCTTTCCTTTTGTTTTTCTTTCTTTTTTTCTTTCTTTTATTTATTGATTTATTTATCTGCGTATCATTTTATTTAAGCTTGCAATTATGTATATGTTTGTCTGTTTGAAAGGTGATAGTATCAATAATAATAATAATAATAATAATAATAATAATATTAATAATAATAATAACAATAATGATAATAATAATAATAATAATAATAATAATAATAATAATAACGGAGATAAACAGACATTTCTCATTAGTAATTTTCATATTTGTTGACATTTTTTTACTTGCGAATCTACTTCCTTATTTTTTTCTTTATTTGTAGAAGAAAGTTGGTGTAAGAAAATTTTCCTTTTCCTCGTTATTTATTTATTCATTTTCTTTCTTTCTTTCTTTCTTTCTTTATTTCTTTCTCTTTATTTATTTACTCTACTCTCACAGTTCTTCCTTTTCCTTCCGTTTTCTTTCTTAATATTGAGGCACGTGCATGTGTCAGAGAGAGAGAGAGAGAGAGAGAGAGAGAGAGAGAGAGAGAGAGAGAGAGAGAGAGAGAGAGAGAGAGGAGGTACCTGTATTTTTGTTTCAGTTTTGTTCTACGTGAGAATCAACCTTTCTTTCTTTCTTCCTTTTTTTTTTTTTTTTTATTTTATTCCTTTCCCTCTCCTCCCCCTTTTTTTTTCCCCCCGAGGAAGGAGAGGGTTGGGGACACAGGTGCAAATAAAGTATTACCTGTGTATGTTTCCCTTCACACCTGCAAGTCCAGACTGGTCCTCCTGTTAACTTTATTCAGGCGAAAGTTTAACAAAAGAGAAAATGTGAGAAAAAGTGAGAGAGAGAGAGAGAGAGAGAGAGAGAGAGAGAGAGAGAGAGAGAGAGAGAGAGAGAGAGAGAGAGAGAGAGAGAGACCTAACGCCCTGTACTTTTATTTTTATTCATTTTTATTTTTCACTTTATTTTTTATTTTTGGTTGTGGTGAAAATAGAGACAAGGAAGAATGTTATTATTTTTCGTGTTTATATTCAGCACACTTCTCTTTCTATTTATTTATTTGTTTGTTTATTTATTTATTTATTTATTCTGTTTTTATTTACTTTATATTCGTGAGTGTTTTAGAATTTCTACTCTCTCTCTCTCTCTCTCTCTCTCTCTCTCTCTCTCTCTCTCTCTCTCTCTCTCTCTCTCTCTCTCTCTGTCGCTTATTGCCGTTGAAATAGACCATATATTATTATTTTTTTACTTTTCATTATTACACACACACACACACACACACACACACACACACACACACACACACACACACACACACACACACACACACACACACACACACACACACAACCTCCGACAAAGATTACTAAAATGAGGAGGAAAGAGAAGCAGGAAGAGGAGGAAGAGGAGGAGGCGAAGCAGGAGGAGGAGGAGGAGGAGGAGGAGGAGGAACGAAAACTTTGTACATATATTTCTTTTCACTTTACATATAACCTTTGGAGGAGGAGGAGGAGGAGGAGGAGGAGGCTTAGGGAGAAGACACTGGCCCGGCATGAGATCAGAGAGAGAGAGAGAGAGAGAGAGAGAGAGAGAGAGAGAGAGAGAGAGAGAGAGAGAGACAGGGGTGAGGGGGGGAAGGACACAAAATGGAGATGAGAGGAGGGGAAGAAGGAAGAAGATAAGCAAGTTAGACTATATAAATGATGAAGGAAGAGGAGGAGGAGGAGGAGGAGGAGGAGGAGGAGGAGGAGGAGGAGAAAAGGTAAGTGGAAACAGAAAAAAATGAATATAACAGTAATTAAGAGATAGACACAGTAGGAAGACACACACACACACACACACACACACACACACACACACACACACACACAGAGAGAGAGAGAGAGAGAGAGAGAGAGAGAGAGAGAGAGAGAGAGAGAGAGAGAGAGAGAGAGAGAGAGAGGGGGGCATTAGATGGGGAAGGGATGGGGGGGTTGTTCGTCCTCGCCAGCGGGTGCAGAGTGACAAGGATCTCTCTCATTCTCTCTCTCTCTCTCTCTCTCTCTCTCTCTCTCTCTCTCTCTCTCTCTCTCTCTCTGGCATTGTCGCCGGTATGGATACGCGCGGAGAAACACACACACACACACACACACACACATACAGAAAGAGAGAGAGAGAGAGAGAGAGAGAGAGAGAGAGAGAGAGAGAGAGAGAGAGAGAGAGAGAGAGAGACACCATACCTGTCCCTAGAAGAAGTATAAGAATTTTTCCCAACATGGCAGGCGAGAAACAAAATGTATGAATGCAGGCGAAGAATTTATAAAGGCTTGGCTAGTCGTGATAAAATAAAACACACGTTGGCGAATTGGAGACGAGGAGCGAGAAGGAAATCTGGAAGGGAAACCAATTAAACTCCCCAGAGAGAGAGAGAGAGAGAGAGAGAGAGAGAGAGAGAGAGAGAGAGAGAGAGAGAGAGGTTGGTAGGAACAGTGTAAAAATATGCGTAATAAAGAAGAGTAAATTGAATTGCAGTGTGAAAAAAATATATATGTATAAATGAATAGAATAAAAAAAATAAATAAATGAAAGTTTTAGATCAAGTTGCAAATGTGTTGGTTTTGATTTAAGTCGGAAAATGAAAACGGAAGAGAGAGAGAGAGAGAGAGAGAAAAAAAAGCGAAATAAAAGAAGTAAGAGATGAAACAGAATAACAACTATTTTTTTTTCTTTTCTTTTTTTCATTACCTGAGAATTGTGAATAGAAAACGAAAATAAAGAAAACGAATATCACACACACACACACACACACACACACACACACACACACACACACACACACACACACACACACACACACACACACCTTATTCATTCACTCATCTTGTCCTTCGCCGTAATAATTCCACCTCCTTGCTTCTATTTACTTGTTGTGTTCCAGAATGCCTTTGTCAATTGAAACACTGTATTGCTGTAAATTTCCCTAACCTTAATTATCATCGTAATTTCCTTCGAGACAACACCCTGGTCGGAATTAACACACACACACACACACACACACACACACACACACACACAGAGAGAGAGAGGAGGGGGATGACTGTATGTGGAAGGAGAAAAATGGACAATGAGTGAATTAGAAAGAAAATAATATAACGTTTAAGAGAAGCAAGAGGAAGAGGAGGAGGAGGAGGAGGTTAATGTTTGTTTTCCTTCATCTGTTTGTCTTGTTTCCTTATTTGTGTATTTATTATCGTGTTTTTTTGTTTTGTACCTCTTGTTTGTCTTGTCTTGCTTTTCTGTGTTTTTATTTATTCATTTATTTTTTTTTTCATCGTATCGTTTGTTTTTCTGTTTAATTTGGTGGCTTCTGTGTTTGTGTTTGTCTGCCACCACCACCACCACCACCACCACCACCACCACCACCAGTATCAGTAATAACAATGACGATAATTAATGCTGCTACTCCTACTACTACTACTACTACTACTACTACTACTACTACTACTACTACTACTACTACTACTACTACTACTACTACTACCAGCTTTCCTTAACTTACTTTCTATGGCAAGGGAATTAGAGAGAGAGAGAGAGAGAGAGAGAGAGAGAGAGAGAGAGAGAGAGAGAGAGAGAGAGAGAGAGAGAGAGAGAGAGAGAGAGAGTCGGTCCTGTTTCATCACTTTTCTATCCTTTCGAATTATTATTATTATTATTATTATTATTATTATTATTATTATTATTATTATTATTATTATTATTATTGTTATTACATGAAAAATACCACACTTCAACATTTCTCTTCTAAATATAAAGTGTAAAAGTAAGAAAAAAATTAAATGCCAAGATATTTATAAATGAAAGTCGTGTGTGTGTGTGTGTGTGTGTGTGTATGATACGGGTGGTGGTGGTGGTGGTGGTGGTGGTGATAGAGTGTGGGAATGGTGTTGATGGAGGGACAGAGGGAGGGGAGGGAGGGAGGCTGGTGGAGACTAATGGTGATGGTGGTGGTGATGGTGATGGCAATGGAGGAGGAGGAAGGAGGAGGAGGAGGAGAAGGAGGAAGGAGATAAGTCTTTTCATGTGTTCTTCTCTTCCTTGCATCATCATTTTTCCCTTATTCCATACCCTTTTATCTCCTCCTCCTCGTCCTCCTCCTCCTCCTCCTCCTCCTCCTCCTCCTCCTGAGCAGGTCATATACTTTCTTCCATGTTTCTTATTCTTCCTTGCCACATTCTCTCTCTCTCTCTCTCTCTCTCTCTCTCTCTCTCTCTCTCTCTCTCTCTCTCTCTCTCTCTCTCTCTCTCTCTCTCTCTCGCATCTTTGTTCGCGTGTTAAGTTCTTTTCTTTATCACTTCTTCCTTTTTTTCCTTCCTCCTCCTCCTCCTCCTCCTCCTCCTCCTCCTCCTCCTCCTCCTCCTCCTCCTCTCTATCGCGGGTCATTAAGAACATAGCTTTTTCAGGGACCTAAGTAGCCTAACTCTCTCTCTCTCTCTCTCTCTCTCTCTCTCTCTCTCTCTCTCTCTCTCTCTCTCTCTCTCTCTCTCTCTCTCTCTACCCCCCAAACTCCCCATTAACTACTCTGGAAATTCGATAAGTGGTGTTTTACCGCCCCGAGAACCTGTACTACTTCTTCCCAACCAGTTTTCTCCCCATTCCCCTTCCCTCCCTAATTTTTTCCCCATACTCTCCTCTCCCCATCTAGGTTTTCTCCTTTTTCACTATCCCCCTTTTCTTCCCCAATCGATTTTCATCTTCCTTTCCTCTTCCCTTTTTTTTCCTTTTCTCGCTAGTTATATTATCTTTTCTCCCCGTTCCTCTCATCTCCCCATCTTCCTTTTCTCCTAACTCTCTCCTCCTCTCCCCCTTTCTCCCCTGCCCAGTCACTCCCACATCCACCCTCTTCCTCACCCCTTCATCTTCTCCCCATCTCCCCGCCCACTTCCCGTTTTCTCCTACTACGTCCCTCTCCCGTCCTGTCTCGTCTGTTTCTCTGTCTCTCTGTCTCTGTCTCCTTGGATTGCGTGGGGTGTGACAGGCAGGGTTACGAGCGGGTTGACAGGGGTCCGTTTGGTGGTGTTTGTTCTTCGTTTGTGTTCTCTTGTGTTTCGTTTTTTTTTTTTTTTTTTTTTGGTTTTGTTTTTTGGTTTTGTTTGTTTTTCTGTTTTTCCTCTCTCTCTCTCTCTCTCTCTCTCTCTCTCTCTCTCTCTCTCTCTCTCTCTCTCTCTCTCTCTCTCTCTCTCTCTCTTCCCTTCCCACGCTAAACGTTTATGTAAGCAAGTTTTTTTTATTTTTTTATTTACATAATGTCAAGGAGAGTAACTATAGAATGCTACTGAGGCCTTCATGGTGCTCCTCCTCCTCCTCCTCCTCCTCCTCCTCCTCCTGGCGGGGTTAAAGGGTCTGTGTATCTTGTTCTCGTGTTCTCCTGTGCTCGTGTTCTCGTTGGGTACAAATTAGCCAGGCTTTGTGCAATGGAGACTTCCTTGCAACAGGAGGAGCAGGATTGTTGTCTCTTGTCGCTCTCCCTCCTCCTCCTCCTCCTCCTCCTCCTCCTCCTCCTCTTCGTTGTAATTGTACGTACGTAGTTTCTCGTTGTCTTCTTTGTCTTCCTGCGTCTGTCCTTGTTCTCCTCCTCCTCCTCCTCCTCCTCCTCCTCCTCCTCCTCCTCCTCCTCCTTCTCCTCCTCCTCCTCCTCCTCGTCATTACCATCATCAAAATTGTTATTCTCATTCGTCACTTGTTTGTCTTTCTTTATACGTATGTCCTCTTCCACCTCCTCCTCCTCCTCCTCCTCCTCTTTCGCAACCTTTAAATATCGTTTGTCATTGTTCAGATTTTCCTCCTTCGTCTCTTCTTCCCCCCCTCCTACTCTGTAAGTACGCGTGGACGATGGTAAACATGAATTAAAACACACGAGTACAACAAAGCAAGCAATTCACACACTTGATTCTGTTCGTCGCTGCAAGGAAAAGATATTAGAGGTATACTGGTTACTAGACACACCGCAGCATTAACAAGACGTGATCCAAATCTGTTTAATATTAAGGAAGGAAGGAAGGAGGGAATTACTGGATATTAAGAGTAGATGAACGAAAGGTGACACACACACACACACACACACACACACACACACACACACACACACACACACACACACACACACACACACACACACACACACACACACACACACACACACACACACACACACTGGTAATATATTTGAAGAGATGGAAAAGAATCGGTTCTCAAGTAGGGTGGCGGATGAATACAGTAGTCTCAGTGACCAGGTTGTTAGTGCTGAGCCAATAGGGAGTTTTTAAAGGGTTAGGTAAATTTGTGGATGGGGATAATAGGTGGAATTGTAGGTAGGTATGTTTTGATGCAGGGACCGCCACGTGTAGGCCGGATGACTTCTTGCAGCTTCTCTTATTTTCTTGTGTTTTTCATGTTTTGTCTGCCTATCTATCTTTGTCTGTCTGTTTATATATCTGTCTGTCTGTCTGTCTGTCTGTTTTGTCTGTCTGTCTGACTGTCTGTCTGTCTTTCTATTTATCTATCTATCTATCTATCTGTCTATCTATCTATCTATCTATCTGTCTGTCTATCTAATCTGTCTGTCTGTCTGTATCTGTCTGCTTGCCTATCCACCTACCTGTCTACCTGCTTACCTACCTACCTACCTACCTACCTACCTACCTACCTACCTACCTACCTACCTACCTACCTACCTGTCTTTAGCTGTGTCCTTAAAATACGACAGACAATTTAAGTTAATCCAAAGTTAACATATCTTTCCTAACTAATATATTTTAATCTTCCTCTTTTTATGAGCTGAAAATAACAGAACAGATCCAAGGCTGCCAAGTGCAGACCTGATGGGTTTTTTGCAGCTTCCCTTCTGCGTTTATGTTGTTATGGTCTCCCCCTTACCTGTGTGGTGACCTTGAAGGCGTGGTCTGGGGGGGAAGGGCGCCGTCACTTGTGGGAGCGTGGGAGTGACCCGTGGTGGCGATGCATTGGTAATAAAGTGGTTTAGTGTTTTAGTTACTTTTTATCTTCTTTCTTCTTTACTTCTTTATTCGTTCGTATTGGTGTTCCTCTATTTTTTCTTTCTCTCTCTCTGTTTTTGTTAAGTTAGTGTTGTTTATTTTGTTTTCTGTGTTCAGTTTCTCTCTCTCTCTCTCTCTCTCTCTCTCTCTCTCTCTCTCTCTCTCTCTCTCTCTCTCTCTCTCTCTCTCTCTCTCTCTCTCTCTCTCTCTCTCTCTCTCTCTTATTTTTGCTTTATCGTGATTTTCGTGTTTGTCTCATTTATTTTGTGTCTCCTCCTCTCTTCTTTGTTTGGTTATGTTCTCTTCTTTGTGTTGTTATTTTTTGTTATTGTTTGTTTATCTCTTTTCTTCCTTTCTCTTCGTTTCCTTTTATCTTACTTTTTCCTATCTCCTCCTTTCTTCTCTCTCTCTCTCTGTCTCTCTCTGTTTGGTCACGTTATCTTGCTGTCATGCGTTGGTGTCTGTTTTTCTCTCTTTTATCTTTCTCTCTTCCTCTTCCTCTTCAATTGTTTTTATCTTTATTTTGTCATGTCTTATTCGTGTTCTCTTTCTCTCTCCGTCTTTCTCTTTCTCTTCCTCTCTTTCTCTCTTTTCTCTTAGGGTACCTTATTCTTATTATCTCTTATCTCTTTCTCTTCTTGGCCCTCCTTTCTTTATCTTTTGTCATGTTTGCTTCATTATACCGGTTTGTCCTTCCTTCCTTCCTTCCTTCCTTCCTTCCTTCCTTCCTTCCTTCCTTCCTTCCTTCCTTCCTTCCTTCCTTCCTTCCTTCCTTCCTTTCTTTTTTCTTCACTCCCTCTTCTCTTTACGTTTTGTTCTTCGTGTTATCTTTATTCTTCCTTCCTTCCTTCTTCTCCTTTACTTATTCCTCTTTTTTTTCTCTCGCCGTATTCCTTTATTTCCTCTCCTTCTCTTTCTTTCTCTCTCTTTCCACTTTGCTCTTTCCTATCTTGTCACCCAACCTGCGTAGCTCTCTCTCTCTCTCTCTCTCTCTCTCTCTCTCTCTCTCTCTCTCTCTCTCTCTCTCTCTCTCTCTCTCTCTCTCTCTCTCTCATGCTAAAATGAAGTTCCCTTTTCCAAAATTAATAGATAAGTGAATAAGATAAATAGATGAATAATGAATATGTAAATAGATAAAATTAAAAAGAGAGGTTATGTTTTATAGTCATTGAAAGGGCCAAAATATTTCTGTTTCACCCAAAAAATATCCTTAATTTTTTTTTTCCTTTATTTCTTGACTTCCTTTGTTTCCTACCCCTCTCTTTCCTTCCCCCCCAAAAAAAAAGCACGTAGTTTCCTTCTGTATTGCACTTTGAATTAATTAAATGTTTCCCTTAAAATCAGAAAAGAGAGAAAGAAAACGGAAAAAAAGCAGAAAAGGCCCTGTTTCCTCCATTTTCCTCCTTTAAAATGGTCCTTGTTTTTCCTCCTCTCCTTGTAAAGAAGAGCGCTATATTTTCCTTACCCCTTCACCCCCCACCAAAAAAAAAAAGTCCTTAAAACAAGACTACATGTTTCCTTCACCCTGCCATCCAATTAATAAAAAAAACACTATATTTCACCCTTAAAAGTAAAAAATAAATAAATAAATAATAATAATAATAATAATAATAATAATAATAATAATAATAATTTGTATTTCCCTTTGTGCCTAAAAATTATAAAGAAAGCAAGTAAAAAAAAGTTGAAAAAGCAAATAAAGTGAAAAAAGTAAAAAAAAGTAATTAGAAGTCTATTTCCTTATTCTCCTATAAAGTAAAGAAAAAAGTAGGAAAAGTAAAAAAAA